>NC_057812.1:427623448-427832779 GCF_018294505.1 Triticum aestivum
AATCGATCAGCTTCAGTTAGCAGCAGTAGCGAAGGAATCGCTCGATCGGGTTTAGTTAATAGGCATCGATCGATCGCTTGGGTTCAGTAACGCGTAGCCTGCAGTGCAATCGCTCGGGTTCAGTTAGAGCCTAACGCCTCGCTCGGGTTAAGTTCGAGCCAACGCCTCGCACACATGCGCTTCCGTGTACGAGAGAAACGTGCATCGCTCGGCCCCCGACCTCCCACCGTAACCGGGAACTCCCCGATATTTTCCTCCCCCTCGCTTCTACCACGGTTTTTTCCGTCATGGACGGCCCAAAGAATGTCATGCAGCTGCGTCTCCAGCCCGCCCAGGACGAAAACCCCATTTTCTGTCATGATTTTTTGTCATAGAAGTAGGAGCCCACCACATCTATGATGATACCGGGTTTTGTCACAATTATCGTCATAGAAGTGTCATATGTATGACAGAAAAAAATTTCGTTCGGCCCAAAATGTCACGGATGTGTCTTTTTTTTGTAGTGATAGTATAACATGTCCAAAACCACGCCACGTGTATCACCACTATATTCATGCATGCATAGTTTTAAATACGATGATCTCTTATTCAAATATATGAATCCACTTTAATAACGAATTATGATCTGTGTTAGTCTTTTACACCCACACAATCCTCTTATCTTTGTAGCTAGCACTAACTTTCTCTCATGCATGCACTTGCCCTCCTCACCCTCCCCCTCCCTCGGCATTCTATCCGTCGTGCACATTCGTTTAATTTCTTTAGGTCATTCTCCCGCGGTCTCCACAACTCCTTTTTTCCGACATAGACCGATCGATAAACCTCTCCAGCGAGGTCTGCCTACCACACACACACACACACACACACACACACACTTTCCATCTCCTCCTTTCCCCGTCCATGCCCCATGTCTCTCATCCCGTCACACATGTGTAAACTCTCGCCCCTCTTTTCATCGATCTCACAATCGCACACTCCTCCCTTATCCACTAGGCCTCTCGCACCACCTCCTAGCTCCATCCCTCTTTCTCTATCCATCTCTCTGGGCCTTATATGCCTCTAACAAATGGATGTACACCGACTGATCTCCCACTATATATATAGCTAACTAGCAGGCCGTCTATAACTCGTTTTCCCCACGCGCCGATTGATCTACCTCATTAGTCATGTCACTTCCTTCCTTTGTCAACACACAACAATTGATCTACCGATCTAGTTAGGTATTCTTACCAAACACATATGGCCCCCCTTCATGTCGGTGTACAAAAAGAGGGGTACACTTTTTGTACCCCTATAATTGTGCACGGGCAGTTTGAGCCACGGGCACCACCACACTGGGCAAGGCAAGGGAGGTGAGCCAAGGTAAGGCCGAAGCTCAGGAGAAGCAAAACGACGCCAAGACCAAGACCACAAAGAGCAAAGGGGACGAAGTGGACCCCCCCCCGGCAAGACCCTTACCGGGAGGCGGTTCTAGCAAGCCCGGCAAGACCCTTGCCGTGGCAGCTCGCCCCACACCTACGAAGTGAGTAACCCTTGAGTCCACTGGCCCCATGGGGCAAGGATTCGGGAGACATCCCCGTGGTGGCATGCAGATCTTTGTGAAGGCATTCAAGATCAGATACACCCTTTAGAAGACGATGATCCTTGGCGGGATCCCAGCCAAGGAGGACCACAAGGCCCCCGGCAAGAGCCTTGCCGGGGATGACAGCAGGCACCACGGCAAGACCCTTGCCGGGGCCCCGGCAAGGCCCTTGCCGAGAACACCCGTAGGGCCACCATCAGGCCCACGCCGGTCAAACCTCCACTGCCGTTCGCATGCACCTGCCGACCCAACCAGCTGGGCAGGCACCTGCGTGGCGGCATGCAGATCTTCGTGGAGACCTACCACTGCGCCATCTCAGCTGCCTGCCTGCCTACATGGCACCGCGGGCGCCGCTAGCCAGGGCGCGTGTCAACACGAGAGGGAGCGGCGACGGATGAGACAGGGCTCTCCCCCGTCCCCGATAAAGCAAGGACACCTGGGCAAGATGCATTAAATGCGCCTTGTCATGTAATGCGAGGGATAACCTCGCATCACTGTTCCCTTTCCACCTCCTGTGTGCCACTGTGGCTACCCCTTTCCTTATAAAAGGAGGCCCGAGGCGACCAGGAGAAGGATTCGGCTTTTTGGAGCTCCTCATGCCCCATAGCTAGCTCAAGAACACAGATATACAATCCACCAAAGCAGGAGTAGGGTTTTACGCATCCTCGCGGCCCGAACCTGGATAAACGAACCGTGTGCTATCTGTTTGATCCGCTCTTCTCACGACCCCGCGCCCCACAACCGTAGTAGGGATTCTTGTGATCCCATAGGTGTCGTTCATCACCGACATCTTGGGCATGCCAGGTAGGGGGCGCAGTTGTGTGAATCGGCTTTAGCAGTTAGTTCGACGCTTCTTCATCGTCATGGCGCCCAAGAAGAAGACGACGGTGGCGGTTGGCCCATCGGAAGCCGGACATCCTGTCCCGACACGGGCGAGCAGCGGACCGGTCGCAGAAAGGACCTGGGGCGCCGTTCACGAACACCAACGCCGTCCCAGCAGCCGGAGTTTGGGAGGCGGCGATGTTCGTGCGCCTGGTAACGGGCCGCACGCCGCCAAATCCAAAGACGGAGCCAGGCCCTCCGCGAGTGGCACGGGGCCTTCCAAGATCGCTACCGCCCCACCCGAAGGCGATGCGAGGGCCTCCAAGACTCCCACGCCGGCGCCGACGGTGCGCTCCTCTCAAAAGGCGCGCGACGAACGGTGCAATCACGCCGAAGACCCCGGGCGTTGCCGCGGGAAGAGCCCCGAACGCCACTCCCGGGAGGTACAAGACCTGCCCGCTCGCCGAGGCGCTGGTGAAGATGGCATGCGACCGTGGGGTCGTGATAGAGCTCCTTCTGACATGGTCAGAAGTCAAAGCGTGTCACGATCAGTGCAGGTTTCGCTGCCGCCAACGCCAGCAGAAGCCCTGGCGCGCGCGCAGTTGCTCCTCGATTTTCCTCCCACTATGGGGAAACTCGACGAATGGAGAGCCACTATCCAAAGCCTTGTTGCGGTGGCCAACAAAGATGAACCAAGTCCGGTGGAGCCCCCGGGTAGATGCTCCATCGGAGTCCCACGCACCAGTGGCAGGAAGGTCGGCGGCGCCGCGACCACGGTGCACTCGCCTCCTCCTCGCCCGGTACCGCAGACCCAGCCCATCGCGACATTGTGGGCGACGAAATCTTCATAGCGTCGTCCTACCCGCGGACCCACCGTGACCAGCGCCAAGTCCTTCGGGAACGAGAACATGAAGGCGCTCGAACCAATATTGAGCGCCGGCGCGGAGCGCGCCACCAGTCAGACAGGCGAGCAGGGCCCGCTGTGAACCACCCAGCACCGGAGAGCCCTGGAGGCCTACCTTACAAGGTAGGCTGTCCGGCTTTTACCCCTGAGCTGCGGCAGTTCCAGTGGCCCACTCACCGCACCATCAAACCTGACGTGGGCGAAAAGTACGGCAGCAAGACCCACCCGTCCGAGTTCCTCAGCATTTACACCATTGCGATGCAAGCTGCCGGAGCCCGCGACGATAAGGTGCTTGCGAATTACTTTCCATTGGCTCTTAAACCCAACGCCATGTCATGGTTGATGCACTTGCCGGTAGACTCTATTTCCTCCTGGTCGGATTTGTGCCATGAGTTTGTGGGCGCCTTTACTGGAGGCCACCAAGCCCATGGCCAAGCGAGCGACCTGTACGGCATTCCCCAGAAGGGAGGCGAGAGTCTCCGCAAGTATATACAGAGGTTCAGCCGGATACAGTACAATATCCCTGATGTTCACCCTGCCGCCATCATCAGCGCGTTCCATCAGAACATGCGTAACCGCAAGATGCGCGCAGATCTGGCAATGAACAAGGTGAAAGATGTAGCAGAACTCTATGTTCTTGTAGACAGATGTGCCCGGGCTGAAGAGGGAAGGAAGTACCCCAGCGAAGACGTCGGCGTGGAAACCGACTCCTCAGATGAAGAAACTGCTGCCCCGGCGAAGAAGGGCCGGCACCGCAACAGGAAGCGCAAAGGTAAAGCTGTGCTTGCTGTCGAGGGATCTGATGACACCGGCTCCACCAAGAAAACCAAGGCAGATGACCCCGGCAAGGAAATTGCCGGATGTGTCGCCTGCCGGGCCTTGGCGGCTGCCGAGAAGCCAGGAAACTCTGACAAGCGATACTGCAAGATCCATCGCACCAAAGGCCACGCTCTCCAAGACTGCCGACAGGTTGAGCTCCTCGCTGAGAAGCAGAGGGCTGAATATGAGAGGCGGGACAAGGATAAGGGCCAAGACAGTGCCGAGGGGTCTGGCAAGAAGCGTGACGGCCAGGCGGGCCGTCGCGGCAAGGATAAACAACAGGAGAGGCCCGCCCGGGGCCGTGACAAAAAGCCAGAAGACGACGATCACGAAGAGGACGACGAATCTGGCGACCAAGAGTTTCAGAAAGCTACAGAGGCCATGTGCGTCGACGGTGGCGCCTCGCTGCATACTTCTCACCGCCAGCTTAAATAGTGGGCGCGAGAGATTACAGCGGCAGAGCCGTCGTTTGATGCCCAAAGGCCGCTGAAGTGGTCCAGCACACCTATCATTTTTGACACTGAGGATCACCCTGATCGCACTACTGCGGTTGGGTGCTTGCCATTGTTGGTTTCACCAACAATATGCAACCTCAAGGTGACAAAGATGCTAGTCGATGGCGGGGCCGGTCTGAACTTGATCTCGCCTGCCGTGATCGAGAAACCGCAGATTCCTGATGGAGACCTCGAAGAGACGGGCACGTTTCAGGGGGTCAACCCGGAAGAAGCCAACCTAAGGGAAAGGTCACGCTGCCCGTGACTTTTGGAAGCGGTCTGAACTACAGGACGGAGAGGATCGTGTTTGATGTTGCCAAGATCCCCTTGCCCTACAAACGGGATCCTTGGCCGCCCAGCGCTGGCCAAGTTCATGGTGGCGTCACACTACGCCTACAACATCCTGAAGATGCCAGGACCTATGACGATCATCACCATCCCCTCCGATAAGAAAGATGCGCTGAATTGCATTGACCAACTATACTAGCAAGCAGTTGCAGCAGCTGCCGCCACTAGGGCACTTGCTCCTGCCGCTGGAACCCCGGGAGAGAAGAAGAGGAAGAAGACCGGTGAGACCTCGGACACCCACTCCAGCAAGCGCACCTCTTCGGAGTGTAGCACTCCCGTCGAGGACGTGCCAAAGAGCTCCACCGGCGGAAATAAGAAGCCCAGGGCCATACCGCTGGGAACCAAGAAGGTTTCTATCAATGAGGACGGCACGGGAGGAGCTTTCACCACAAGCTCCACCCTTGACGACAAATAGGAAGACACGCTCGTCACCTTCCTGCGGGCGAATGTTGACGTGTTTGCATGGCAAGCTTCCGACATCCCCGGCGTTCCCAGGGAGGTGATTGAGCACCACCTTGCTGTCTGTCCTCATGCGCGGCCCGTCAAGCAGAAGGTCAGAAAGCAAGCTTTTGAACAACAAGAGTTCATCACAGAGGAGATCCGGAAACTGGAAGCAGCGGGTTTGGTAAGAGGAGTGCTCCATCCAACGTGGTTGGCCAATCCGGTCGTAGTGCGCAAGGCTAATGGGAAGTGGAGGCTGCGTATTGATTACACAGATATCAATAAGGCTTGTCCTAAGGACCCCTTCCCGTTGCCGCGCATCGACCAGATTGTTGACTCCACAGCTGGGTGTGACCTGTTGTCATTCCTCGATGCCTACTCCGGCTACCACCAGATCTTCATGACAAGAGAAGACGAAGAGAAGACAACATTCATCACCCCATGTGGTACGTATTGTTTCATACGGATGCCTTTTGGGCTGAAGAGTGCTGGTTCGACGTTTGCGAGGGCGGTCCAAATTGATTTTCAACCTCAACTCCATAGAAATATGGAAGCTTATATGGATGACATAGTGGTCAAAACCAAGGATAGGGCAACCCTCATACCGGACTTGCAAGAAAAATTTGCAAACCTGCACAAGATCAATCTCAAGCTGAACCCTGAGAAGTGCATCTTTGGCGTCCCGTCCGGCAAGCTTCTCGGGTTCTTTCTGTCACAGCGTGGGATAGAGGCCAATCCGGACAAGATCAAGGCTATAGAGCAGATTGAAGCACCCAAGCGAATCAAGGATGTGCGTCGGCTTGGTGGTTGCGTCGCCGCCATGGGCAGATTCATTTCCAAGTCTGCCGAGCGCGCCCTTCCCTTTTTCAAGATCCTGAAAAGGCGGGCCCGATGGAGTGGACGCCAGAAGCCGAAGCAGCATTGCAAAATTTGAAGAAGTACCTGTCCTCCGCGCCGATACTGGTTGCGCCTAGGCCACAGGAGCCGTTGCTGCTATACCTGGCGGCAACGAACCAGGTGGTCAGTGCCGCACTAGTGGCGCAGAGAGAGGTTGGCGACGAGGTAATGGCAGCGACAGAGCCCAACACCACCAACGCAGAGACGACACGGCCAGTTGAAGTGCCGCCGAAGAAGAAAATGATGCAGCACCCGGTTGTGTTTGTTAGTTCCCTCCTGCAGGGAGCTAGATCAAGGTACTCCATCATGCAGAAACTGCTCTTCGGCCTTCTTATGGCCTCGAGGAAGCTGCGTCACTACTTCCAGGCTCACGAGATCACTGTCGTCACTCGCCTCCCTCTAAAACGGATATTGCACAATCCAGATGCAACGGGAAGAGTTGTGGAATGGGCACTAGAGCTGTCCAGCTTTGGCCTCAAGTTTGAAAGTACTTCGACGATTCAGAGCCGAGTCCTAGCAGAGTTCATTGCAGAATGGACCACAACACCTGACGAAGAAGTCCAAGAGACTGCTCTCCCCGGTAAGGAGGCAAGTTGCAGTTGGATCATGTATTTTGATGGAGCTTTCTCCTTACACAGCGCCGGGGCTGGCGTACTGCTTGTCGCGCCCACCAGAGAGCACCTCAAATACGTGATCCAGATGCACTTCCCCATGGAGGTGTCAACCATCAATACGGTAGAGTACGAAGGGCTTCTTGCCATCTTAGGATCGCGGTGGACCTCGGAATCAAGAAGCTCGTCGTCAGGGGCGACTCGCAGCTCCTCGTCAAGCAAGTCAACAAGGACTACTAGAGCCCATTGATGAAGGCCTACGTCAATGAAGTGAGAAAGCTGGAAGAGCATTTCGACGGTATACAGGCTGAATACGTTCCCCGAGCGAAGAACGATATCGCCGATTACCTGTCAAAACGCGCTGCCCTCAAGCTACCTATGGAACCAGGTACCTTTGTGCTCCAGCTAACTCAGCCATCCGTTGATCCATCAACAGAGCAGAACAAGAGGAGGAAATCAGGACCCGACAAGTACTTTCCCGCCGAGCTCCCCGAAGCCGCCGGCAAGGATGTTGCCAGGGACACTGAGCCTGCCACGGGACGGCTAGCTCCGGCGGAGCGTCGAGCTCTTGCCGCCGAGACAGCCGTTCCTATAGCGGAGGAAATGCCTTTAGTCCTCGCCGTCGAGCCCCAGGCTCCAGCGTGGGCACAACATACCGTCCGATTCCTCCAAACAGGGGAACTTCCTGAAGTTCAGGAAGAAGCGGAAAAAGTAGCCCATCGCTCTACCATGTACCAGTTCGTCGATGATGTCCTGTAGAGAAAGAGGTCGAACGGTGTGAAATTGAGGTGTATCCCTCGGGAGGAAGGACTGGAGCTGTTGGCGGAGATACACGGACGCATATGTGGATACCACATCGGGTCAAGGGCCCTTGCCGGCAAGGCATTCTAGCAAGGCTTCTTCTGGCCCACCGCCCTCCAGGATGCGACGACACTAGTCACCAGGTGTGAAGCGTGTTAGTTCCATTCAAAGAAGCTTCATCAGCCAGCTCAAGCCTTCAAACCATTCCTCTCTCCTGGCCCTTCTCGATCCGGGGGCTCGACATACTGGGCCCTTTCCCCCGTGCTGTCGGGGGCTTTGAGTACTTGTACGTTGCAATCAACAAGTTCACAAAGTGGCCGGAGGTGGAGGCAGTGAGGAAGGTCACAGCTTAGTCAGCCGTCAAGTTCTTCAAGGGACTAGTGTGCCGTTTTGGTGTACCCAACAGGGTCATCACCGACAACAGTACATAGTTCACAAGCCGCACCTTCATGCAATATATCCAAGACCTCGCCAGCAAAGTCTGTTTCGCTTCCGTTGCTCACCCACGGAGAAATGGTCAAGCTGAGAGGGCAAATGCTGAAGTACTGCAAGGATTAAGGACCAAGACCTTTGACAGGCTGCACAAGAGTGGAAGGCGCTGGATTGATGAGTTGCCGACGGTTCTTTGGTCGATCAGGACGACGCCAAATCAAGCCACCGGCCAGACACCTTTTGCCCTGGTATACGGGGCAGAAGCAGTTCTCCCCACTGAACTCATATACGGGTCACCTCGAGTGCTCGCTTATGATGAGCTTGAGCAAGAGCAACTACGGCAAGATGACGCAATGCTCCTTGAGGAAGATCGTCTTCGGGCGGCTGTGAGAGCAGCACGCTACCAGCAAGCCTTGCGCCGCTACCATAGCCGCAAGGTTCATGCCCGAAGCCTTGAGGAAGGCGACCTTGTTCTTCGACACGTTCAATCGGCCAAGAATTCCAACAAGTTGACGCCAAAGTGGGAAGGCCCTTATCGGGTAATACGAGTCACCAGGCCCGGCGCAGTCCGCCTGGAGACCGAAGATGCTGTTCTGGTGAGTAATTTCTGGAACATTGAGCATCTTCGCAAGTTTTACCCATGAGGCGCGGCTTGCCGCCCCCCCGGCGAGCCACCTTTTGTACAAGCATTGCCGATGATGCATGTAACCCTTTGTACAAAGCCAGGAGCAGACCCTGAGCACAAATAAATGAAGCGCTGGTGCCCTAAGTTATAGCATGCATGCTAGGTTGAGTCTCGTCCTTGGTTAGGGTTGATAGTGCTTAGCGGCGACTAACCCCTAGCTTAGAGGTCGAGTGTGCGTTTCTTTGTCTTTCTTTTGTCTTCTTTGGTTCACAGGACATACGGATATCCGTGCCGAACCACTTGGGGAGGAAAAGAGAAGAGGGACATACCAGCATCTAGACCACGGCAAGTCAGTATTGCCGGGGGCTGCAAGAGCAAAGATTCACCCACGGCAAACCAGAGTTGCCGGGGGCTACAGCTTCAGATAAGTTCTTCATCCCTTATCATGCATTCCCTTATGGACTGAGGTATGTGAAACCTCGTTTTTCCTAAAGCTACCATGCTCCCCTAACTCTAGGCCCTAGGGCTCATTCCTGGGGCTAGGTTTGGTCGTAGTCGCGGCAGCGAGAGGATGAAACGAGGAGCCTAAACCCACCTCATCCCTGCCTCCGCCAAAGGCGTGAGAAAGGTCAAGCGAAGTGGGGAGATGGCAAGGCCTGTTGTCGGGCAAGGAAATGTTTGTCTTAAAGATATCAAGGATTCACTCCTTGTCGTGGGTTCTACCCACAAACAAATGACCCGGCAAACATCCGTTTTTCATTAAAAACATTCCACTTAGGTACAGTCCATAGGGAATGAAAAACATGAATAATGGGATTACAAGTTTTAAATTCAGCTAAGGCCCGAAAGCTTACAAACTAAAAAGAGACAAGGTGCCCGTAATCCCTTTCTTGTCCCTCTCCTCAGGAGGCGGGCCAAGGAGACGAAAAGGGCAAAAGGGGTGCCTAGGCGAGCTACGAGCGGCAGAAGACACCAAGAGAACATCTCGGTGGCCGTCCGAGGGATGGATGGTGATGGCGGCGCTGGAAGCAGAGCTCGAAGATGAGGTGGCAGGATGTCAGCACGCGTCGAAGGCGTCGGTGCCCGCGTACTCCGACTTGACGGCCTTGACGCCCGCCCTCTTCCTCTTCCCCAGCCTTCCAACGCCAGCCGCCCAAGGAGACGACCCCGAGAAGCTCAGCAAGCTGGCGACGCGGATGATGGGGTCACCGGTGCCGCGTGGGGTGGCACCCGATGCCTAATCGGACCCGTCATCCTGCCGCCTACTACCCTCGTCGTCGCTGCCGCAGTCGTCCTCGTCACTCCCACCCGAGGAGGAGTCTTCACTATCAGAAGAGCTCTCCACGCAGCACCTTGCACGGGTCCCAAAGCACCCGAAGACCTTGACGAAGAGAAGGCCACCCTCCGTCAGCTTAAAATGGAGAGTGAGCCCCTCCGTCAAGCAGTGGATATGGGCGAACGTCTTCCATCCCCGATGAATATACATCACGTGAGGGGCGGGAAGTCGACGCGGGCCCGCGGGCCACTGATCCCGCAACCCCTCATACGCAGCCACAACGACTCCGGCGGATCCAGCTCCATCTCCCGCGTGAATGGAGTCGGGAGACGAAGGAGACGGCGAGGCGGCTGGCGCAACCTGATGAAGAACTCGCAAGGGTCATCCCCAACATGGCCCTCCATGGGAGGAGGAACTGTCGGCGGAGGCGAGGCCGGTGCGCCGCCCTGTCCTCCTCTTCCCCGAGCGCCTCGGCCTCGCCCACGGCCTTGCCCCCCCTTCCCCTCGCGGCTGGCTCTGCTGCCGCAGGTGCAGGAGAAGGAGGGATGCATTGTCGAGCGGCGACCCTCGCCGCCACCATTGAAGGACCAGGATTCCCTCTCTCCATGACGAATGGAAGGGAGGGAGCAGAAGCTGAAGGAAGGAGTAGATGAAGGAATGCGGGACGCCATCCCCCCCCGTTCTTTATAAAGGAATAGGGTGGGGGCTCGGCCGCCCCGCTTAGCCAATCAAGACGCGAAAGGCGCAGGGAACTGGAACCGACCCGCCGCCCCAGTCCGCGGCAGCCCGATTCCCGCCTCCACCGTTCGCCACCCCAGGCGCATGAGAGCCACGTGGCGGGCGTGCAGGACCGAGGTGGCGGGTGAGGCGACCTCTCCCCACCGCATGATCGTGGGGAGTGGACGCCTTGAAGACCACGCCTTGGCCCCGTTTAGTAAATGGGCCGTGCCTCCACGCCTCCCTCCATTTATGGGGAAGGCGCGAACCGCCCCTTTACTACAACGTGACATTGCGTGCAGAGCTCAGCCCCACGCATGCCGCCCACGTCACACACGCCTCCCCACGCCACGCCACGCGCGGGAAGCATGGGAAGCGCAGCGCATGAAGAAACTTACCGCGGTAAAAACCGCCCCGCCTGCCCGCGCACCGTTTTTTTGGGCCTAGCCCAACGACGCGATTGCGCTTACGTGTGGCCCAGGCCCGGGGGCTCCTGTTAGTGTACAAAAAGAGGGGTACACTTTTTGTATCCCTATAACTGTGCATGGGTAGTCTGAGCCACGGGCACCACCACACTGGGCAAGGCAAGGGAGGTGAGCCAAGGTAAGGCCGAAGCTCAGGAGAAGCAGAACGACGCCAAGACCAAGACCACAAAGAGCAAAGGGGACGAAGCGGACCCCCCGGCAAGATCCTTGCCGGGAGGCGGTTCTAGCAAGCCCGGCAAGACCCTTGCCGTGGCAGCTCGCCCCACACCTACGGAGTGAGTCACCCTTGAGTCCACTGCCCCCATGGGGCAAGGATGACATCCCCGTGGTGGCATGCAGATCTTTGTGAAGGCATTCAAGATCAGATACACCCTTTAGAAGACGATGATCCTTGGCGGGATCCCAGCCAAGGAGGACCACAAGGCCCCCGGCAAGAGCCTTGCCGGGGATGACAGCAGGCGCCATGGCAAGACCCTTGCCGGGGCCCCGGCAAGGCCCTTGCCGAGAACACCCGTAGGGCCACCATCAGGCCCACGCCAGTCGAACCTCCACCACCGTTCGCATGCAGCTGCCGACCCAACCAGCTGGGCAGGCACCTGCGTGGCGGCATGCAGATCTTCATGGAGACCTACCACTACGCCATCTCAGCTGCCTGCCTGCCTACATGGCACTGTGGGTGGCGCTGGCCAGGGCGCGTGTCAACACGAGAGGGAGCGGCAACGGACGAGACAGGGCTCTCCCCCGTCCCCGATAAAGCAAGGACACCTGGGCAAGACGCATTAAATGCGCCTTGTCATGTAATGCGAGGGATAACCTCACATCACTGTTCCCTTTCCACCTCCTGTGTGCCACTATGGCTACCCCTTTTCCTCCAAAAGGAGGCCCGAGGCGACCAGGAGAAGGATTCGGCTTTTTGGAGCTCCTCACGCCCCATAGCTAGCTCAAGAACACAGATATACAATCCACCAAAGTAGGAGTAGGGTTTTATGCATCCTCGCGGCCCGAACCTGGATAAACGAACCGTGTGCTATCTGTTTGATCCGCTCTTCTCACGACCCCGCGCCCCGCAACCGTAGTAGGGATTCTTGTGATCCCATAGGTGTCGTTCATCACCGACACTTCATCATCCAAGCATGCCTCCCGACACGTCTATCACTCACACGCACACACAGAAACACATCCCCTATCTTCTTGATATTGCAGTTGTACCCTTCGTTTGTCTAGTGGGCCTCTCCCACCATCTTCGAGAAGCAACTCCACCACCACCCCCGCAACACTATACCTCTCTCTCTCTCTCTCTCTCGACCTATTTCTGTCCTACACTTATGTATGGATTTCGATCATCTCCCTCAAGACGTAGCTAGGTCTCTCCTTCTCCATACATATATGAGTCAATCTACCTTTCTAGTTAGGTATCCTCCCCACACACACACAGATACATCGAGCGCTCTAGTCATGTCTCCCTGCCGCACACAAACTTGCCCTCTCCCCTCTGATGTTCTGGTAGGTCAGTCGCCCTTTTTCTTTGACGTGTGCATACACAATTTTGATGGCTCTCTTCATTGATCCCATACCCACACACTTGATCCTCTCTTTGATTATATCGATCTCAAGCCTATGATCCCTCCCTCTCTTCTCGTGGATCTCCCCCTCTATATATGATATAGCTAGGCCTCTATTTCACACACATTGCATGTGTCACTTTTTTTTGAGATATCATCAACACATATCACTAAAAAAACACTTTCGTGATTGTACATGTTTGTCACAGTAGGTCATGTTCTCTGTCATGCATGTACATCCTTGACGATTTTATGACAAAATCAAGATAGTCATACCTGTGCTGTCGTAGAAGTGTTCCATGACAATACCAAAATTATCATCATGGAAGTGTCAACTTCCATGACGATAAATGGCGCTTCATGGAAGTGTTTTCTTCAAGGGTAACTGACACATGGCATCCACCATAACGGCTTGCCGTTAAGCTATCGGGTTCTGGTTTGGATCCGATAACCCATTAACAGCCCAGACCAATGGGGATTTTCCACGTGTAAAATTCTTGTTGGCTGCAATAGCCACGTGTCAGCTCCGCATTGAGACAAATGTTAATCGCCCAATGGACAGGAGGCACCTATGATATGTTGACATGTGGCAAGGCCCAACAGCGTCCCATTTAGGTTAAAAAGGCCGGTCCAGTCAAAATTAGCGGGGTGGCCCATTAACGGCCTGCTTGCCGATGACCCATTTGTAGTTAAGGCCCATAGGAATAATGTCAAATCGGCCCGTGAGCGGCCCATTGTAGATTTCTCATCATTGCGTCCTATGGTCACTTCCGACCCGTTAACAGTCTGCTAACTATTTGGACCGAATTACGGCCTTGTGTGTTTCCATCATGTTAAAGGCCCTGCTACATTTGGGCCCATTTATTGCCCAGTGAAACTTTCGTCCCATAAAAGATCATGAAGAAATTGGGTCATATTCGGCCATGTCTGACATTCCGCCTGTTAACAGCCCATTGTAGATTTGGGCCACTTCCATCCTGTTGTGTTTTTCGGCCTGTTAACGTTGGATGAAATCCATGGGCCATATGTGGCCCAATGTCACACTGGGCCTAGTAATGGCCCATATAATCACTGACATAAATCAAGCCTAGCCGCACTTCCGCCCTGGTAAAGGCCCGTGTAGTAGGTCGACGCATTTATGACCCGCCTGAATTTTGGCATGTCAACGATCCACATTGTAAATGGGCCACCATGAGCTGAGATACATCTCGGCCTGCTAATGACCAGTGGGTTATTTGGCACATTTTAGGCCCAATCAACTTTCGGCCTCCTAAAAGCAATGGGCATAATCTGGCCCAATTAGGGCCCAATCTTAGGCCCAATCTGACTTTCAGCCTATTAAAGGCCCAAGTTATTGATGGACCATATTAGACTCGCGAGATATTTACACATGTTAAAGACATGTTGTTACTATGGGCACAAAAAAATTTAGGTCTATTAAAGGCTCACTGTGGACACAACCTTATCAAAAATAAGAAAGCTTATGCTGATTTAGGACCGGATATTTTAGTGGGCTACATGCCCTTTAGGGCCCAAAATCGTTTTTCGCCCAATTGGAATTGTGGGCCCGATGAATGTTGGCCCGTTGGGCTCCGACGATGCCTTCAGCCCAAAGGAGATCGATGATGCCGAATACTACTAAGATAAAGCTACACTATACAGAAATAGCGCATAATTTCTACGGCCTTTGGCAGCACGATAAATGATGTATCACAAAAAAATAAATTACAACCATACAACAAAAGGCATGTTGGCATAGAAGTTGACAGTCCTTGGAGATAAGTGCACCATTAGATGTATCGAAGCACATATCATTTGACCTGAGTGCTAATGTTTCAGGCTGTAGAATCTGATGGAGCAGCATGACCTTCCCCTTTTTCTGCCATTACTCTTGAACAACGAAGCAAATGTATGATAGTCTGGTTTCAAAACTATTCCCATCTTGACGACATTTGTCAACCACTATTCTTGTTTAGAAAATGACCCACATTAGGTACTGGACTTGTGTTTGGAGCATCTGTCTACCCAGAAGATTTTGTTCAATAGACAATTTGGATGAGGTTACCTTGACAAGCAACCCAGAATTACACAGGAAGGTACTTTTTGCACTGTTGGTTGAGCGATACTGACACACAGCAACAAGAGGTGACATTATGCCTGTGGTAACCTCATCGCCTTCAGGTGGTTGTGGTTGTTCAATCATTGGTTCCATAGTGATGACCCACAAGTATAGGGGATCAATCATAGTCCTTTTGGTAAGTAAGAGTGTTGAACCCAACGAGGAGTAGAAGAAAATGACAAGTGGTTTTTAGCAAGGTAATTTCTGCAAGCACTGAAATTGTAGGTAACAGGTAGTTTGATAGCAAGATAATTTGTAACGAGCAAGTAATGGTAAATAAAGTGAAGCAAGGTAGCCCAATCCTTTTGTGGCAAAGGACATGCCAAAACGGTTTATTATAATATGCAAAGCATTCTTGAGGGTACACAGAAATTTCATCTTGTCACTTTTATCATGTTGGTCTGATTCGTGTCTGCTACTTTGATAATTTGATATGTGGGTGGACTGGTGCTTAGGTGTTGTTCTTACTTGAACAAACCTCCCACTTATGATTAACCCTCTCACAATCATCTGCAACTACGAGAAAAGTATTAAGATAAATCTAACCATAGCATTAGACTTTTGGATACAAATTGGTCCCTTACAAAGTGGCACAAAAACTAGGGTTTAAGCTTGCGTCACTCTAGCAACCCAGCATCTAATAACTACTCCACAATGCATTCCCTTAGGCCCAAGTATGGTGAAGTGCCATGTAGTCAACATTCACATGACACCACTAAGGGAATCACAACATACATATCATCAATATCGAACACATATCAAGTTCACATGATTACTTGCAACAAGATTTCTCCCATGACCTCATGAACAAATCTAACTACTCACAAATGATAATCATGCTCAAGATCGGAGGGGTATTAAATAGCATAATGGATCTGAACATATAATCTTCGACCAAATAAACCATATAGTAATCAACTACAAGATGTAATCAACACTACTAGTCACCCACAAGTACCAATCTGAGGTTCCAGTACAAAGATTGAACACAAGAGATGAACTAGGGTGTTGGGGATATAACAACTGGGTATAACCCGCCTCGGAGGGGCCGGGTCATACCACTGGCGGTTCACAATGACAAGGCCCATGAAGATGTTGAAGATGGTGGTTCATGAAGCAGGCTTACTGAAGGCCCGAGACCTAAGGGAAACTTGAGACCCATAGATGTAAACTACCATATGTTAAGGAAAGTATAGATTCTGTCACCGAGTTGGACAAGTTGTGTATAAGCCGATCGGGACTGTATAGGCCGCCGGGCATCAGCCTATGTATATAAAGGGGTGACCCGGCGGCGGTTTAGGGCAAGAGACAAGAAATCGAGAACTATGTCAAGCGTATTCGCTCCCTGGTAATCAAACCCAAGTAATACCACCTGAAACTAGATTAGGCCTTTACCTTCACTACAAGGCGCCGAACTAGTATAAACTCCCTGTGTCCTTTGTCCTATTTAACCCCTTTAAGCTAACCTAGTTGCAATGGCTCCAGGACTAAGTCCTTCCGCTAGGACATCAGCCATGACAAATCCACGAGAGTTGGCGCCCACCGTGGGGCCAGCGCACGGTTTTTTCGAGTTCTTACAGGGCAGCTTTGAAGGGATCAAGAGATACGATGTGGGACGGATGACCAAGAGTCATCGTGGCCAGCTCAATCGAGTATGGGTACCGGGTCCCCTCCGGCGGAATCCACGTCTTCATCGACAAGATCGGCGAACCGGGCCCTGAGCCAGACATCTGCACCAACATCCTCGAGACGGCTCAGCGTGCGTGACCCGCCCGAGTACAACCCACCATGAAGCGTGCCTTTGTTGGTTTCATCCATGGAGCGGAAATTGAAGACAGATCTGTGTCTGGCGGTGAGACAGCCATCTATTCTGATGGTGAGTCGTCCACGGGCGAGACTAATTCATTGTATCAACTGCAAGACAACCGGCTTGGGGGCTATTCCGATGGTGACAGTATTCTGGACCCCTATGAGCCACCGAACAGGGTTGAGATCTTCATGGCCGGCACACAACCGGCGCTTGGTTCAACAACCGTCGCGGCTATGACCTCTAGTTCAATGGCTGCGGCGACTGGTGCTAGCGGCTCTGCGCTCCCGCCGGCTCAAGTTCTCACAGAATTGTTAGAGGCTTTGGCGACTCTGATGGGGGTGGAAGTAACCCCCGGACAACTAGGAGCAGCACAAGGTGGATGTGGCTAAGCTTCAAGATGGCATAGCTCAAGCCAAGGAAGAGCTGGTGGCTGAGAACACTAGGATGGCTGCAGAACGGGCTATCTTGGATGCTCAGGCACAACGGATCCAAGAGGATTCCTTCTGGCTCACGTTGGATCAGAACGTTTCAAATAAGTCATGAGGAGGAGACACCGGAGTCATCTACCCCCAGTTTATGAACCAAGGAACCTCTTCAATACGCCTGGAGCAGGGACCAGTGACCCACCGGTGGTAAACCGGACAGTTGAAGCGCCTGGGGCTGGAGCGCAGGTTCAGCCACACACGATGGGCTCTCCACGTGTGAATAATACCCCGCCTCAAAATGTTTCGACGCCACCGGGTCATTATTATAACCCTTTGGACAATATGATTGCTGCAAAATGTGATTGGCGTCTCTACCAGTTGAAGGTGAGTTTCCAACGGCGATAGAGATGCGGCAGGCTAGGGAACTTCTTCAGACAGTCGTGGCTCAGCAGGTGGCTTATTGTAGGATCAAAAGTATGTCTAGAGGGGGGATGATTAGACTACTTGACCAAATAAAAATCTAGCCTTTCCCAATTTTAGTTCTTGGCAGATTTTAGCAACTTTGCACAAGTCAAGCAATCAACCTACACATGCAATTCTAAGAGTATAGCAGCGGAAAGTAAAACAATTGCATATGAAGGAAAAGGGAAGAGTTTGAGGGAGCAAATGCAATGTTGACACGGAGATTTTTTATCCGTGGTTCCGATAGGTGGTGCTATCATACATCCACGTTGATGGAGACTTCAAACCCCGAAGGGTAACTGATAGAGTCCTGGATTAGGGGGTATCCGGACAGCCGGATTATATTCTTTGGTCGGACTGTTGGACTATGAAGATACAAGATTGAAGACTTCATCCCATGTCCGGATGGGAATCTACTTGGCGTGGAAGGCAAGCTAGGCAATACGGATATGTACATCTCCTCCTTTGTAACCGACCTTGTGTAACCCTAGCCCCCTCCGGTGTCTATATAAACCGGAGGGTTTTAGTCCGTAGGACAACATACAATCATACCATAGGCTAGCTTCTAGGGTTTAACCTCTCCGATCTCGTGGTAGATCAACTCTTTTACTACTCATATTATCAAGAATAATCAAGCAGGACGTAGGGTTTTACCTCCATCAAGAGGGCCTGAACCTGGGTAAAACATCATGTCCCCTGCCTCCTGTTACCATCCGCCTTAGACGCACAGTTCGGGACCCCCTACCCGAGATCCGCCGGTTTTGACACCGACATTGATGCTTTCATTGAGAGTTCCACTATGCCGTTGCCGTAACGAAGGATGCCTCGTCTCGTTGTCAAAAACAACATTACCGCCGGGGGAGCCCTGGCTGTCGGCCAAACTCTCCGGCTTGGCAGTTTCATCATGACCGCCCGTTCGGCCGCTGCATCGACAATGACCTCTCGGGTCATCAAATAGAGCCTCCACGTCGGCTCGGAATTCGTCGAGCAGATGGATCCAATGGAGCTCTCTTCCCTAAACAAGCTCTTGGATCGTATCGGCGCCTTGGGAGTCGCTATAGACTATGATCAGATTGGGCTTAAACCCGATCAAAGGGAGATTAACTCTCCACCTGTAACCCATCATATTGCGGTAGTGGAGGAATAATGCGGCGATTCTTCCTCTATTTTGAGGACTAACTATGTCTGGATTCATGAGCTCTCCGAGCCGGATACTCGCTTACGGGAGGACATCACCCAAGCCCTGAACCTAGAATCAGGCAGCAGGCCAGACTTATCGGGCAACACTCCGGAACCCAAACTTCCAAGATTGGAAACTCCTTGGCCCCTGGGTCTCATATCGGCTAGGAGTTCGGACTCAAATCCACCCACCCACCCAGACATAAATGATCTTTCCCACATCAGGCAAGAGCCCCATGAAATAGTACATCATTATTGGGCCAGATTCCTCCTTGTGATGAACAAGGTTAAGGACTGTCGCGAGGAAGATGCAGTCTCATTTTTCTGCAATAATTGCACATACAAGGGAATCCTTAACGCCTTAAGTCGCCGTGACACATCACGCTTCGCTGACTTGGCGTCCATAGTATGAAAGTACTGTGCGATGGAAAGCGCCTGGAAAACCGAAACGAAATTTTGGGATAATCCGGCTCAGAATATACACCCAGTCCGAAGTAAAAGGGTGCACTATCATAAGACACCCGAGTTAGTTACAAAGAAACAAAAACCCTCTACAGGGCATGGATTCGTATTGGAGGGATGGCTTAACGGACCCTGCAAAATTCATAGTACAGCGGATACCATACCAACACACAGCCTTAGAGCATGTTGGATACTCCGGCAGGTGGCCAGAAGTGGTGAGGATCTTCTCATCCCAAATGCCATAGAGCACCATCCCATGGATAACAATACGATATTAACAGTCTTTGAAACCTTTGCATCAAATAATAGGCGCAAGCGAACACTCGCAACCTCGCCGAAATCTGCCACGTGGCAGCAATGAATCCATGGAGTGACACGGCTATTACCTTCAATGCCAGTGAAGAACCTAAATTCCGAACAGCCCGAGCACCAGCTGCACTGGTCCTCAGTCCAATTGTGGCCGGCTTTAGACTCACCAAAGTACTCATGGACGGCGGCAGTGGATTAAACCTCATCTATGAGGAAACTCTTCAAAAAATGGAAATAGACTGGAACCGCATTGAGCAAAGCAGCACAACCTTCAGAGGAATCATCCCCAGTCGGGAAGCACACTGTGCTGGAAAAATCACACTAGATGTGGTATTCGGCACGCCGAAGAACTATAGGTCCGAAGAAATTACATTCCAAGTGGCCCCTTCAGTAGTGGATACCAGGCCCTTTTAGGATAGGAGGCGTTCACTTCCAAGCCATACCCCATTATGGGTACATGAAGCTTAAAATGCCTGGGCCCAACGAAATCATCACTCTCGCTAGTGATCCGGACACAACACTCCACGCCGAAAACAAAACAGCCGCATTGGCCCTCGAGGCATTATCCGAAGCCCTTTCGGCCGAGGAATTAACTGCGCTACGCTCCACAATGGACATGGACGACGTGATACTTGACAAGAGATCCAAGTCCACCTCTTTTAAACCAACGGATGAAATACTCAAATTCCAAGTCCACCCAACGGACCCTACAAAAACAGCCTCCATCGGGGCACAGTTAAACCCCGCCGTGGACGCCGCACTACGAGAGTTCCTGCGCGAGAATTGGGACATATTCGCCTGGCACCCCTTAGACATGCCAGGAATCCAACGCAGGCTGGCCGAGCACAACCTGAATATCCTAAAGGGATTCAAGTTGTTCAAGCAGGCTCTTCGGTGTTTCTCTGAACCTAAGAGACAGGATATCGGAGAGGAACTAGCCAAGTTATTGGAGGCCGGATTCATTAGAGAAATAAAACACCCGGACTGGCTAGCAAACCTGGTGATGGTACCAAAGAAGGACAAATCCTGGCGCCTATGTGTCGATTTCAAGGACCTCAATAAGGCTTGCCCAAAGGATCCCTTCCCCCTCCCCCGCATTGATCAAATTATCGATGCTACCGTAGGACATAGGTCATTGTGTTTCCTCGACGCATACTCCGGCTACCACAAAATCAAGATGGCAGAGTCCGACCAAGCCGCAACGGCATTTATCACACCATACGACCCCTTCTATTTCAACACAATGCCTTTTGGGCTCAAAAACGCCGGCACAACATATCAGCGCATGATTCAGACATGTCTGGAGAAACAGATCGGCAAAACAGTAGAGGCATACGTAGACGATGTGGTCATCAAAACCAAACACGTCGACTCTCTAATAGATGACTTGAGGCTCACATTCGACAACCTCCGAACATACGACATCAAGCTCAATCCGGAAAAATGCGTTTTCGGCGTACCAGCCGGGAAGCTCCTGGGTTTCATTGTCTCCAGTAGAGGAATTGAAGCTAATCCGGCCAAAATCCGAGATTTGTCACAGTTGGCTACCCCAACAGACCTCAAACAAATCCAGAAATTAACTGGATGTGTGGCGGCTCTAAGCCGCTTTATCTCCCTCTTAGGAGAAAAGGCATTACCCCTTTATTGCCTCCTTCGGCGCACCGAACACTTCGAGTGGACGGACACTGCCACAGCCGGATTGGAAGAAATAAAGGCCATATTGGCAACCAACCCAATCCTGGCCGCACCAAACATCGGCGAACCAATGTTGTTGTACATTGCAGCAACTCATCAGGTTGTAAGCGCAGTGCTCGTCGTCGAACGAGAAGTGGAAGGACATAAATTCCCTCTTTAAAAGACGGTATATTATGTATCCATTGTCCTCACTCCATGCAAATCACGGTACCCACATTATCAAAAGATAGCCTATGCGGTATTCATGGCATCCCGGAAGCTGCGACACTACTTTCAAGAGTGCTCGATTACAGTAGCCTCGGAAGTGCCACTTAATGATATTTTAAAGAACCACAACGCCACGGGCCGGATTGCCAAATGGGCCATTGAGCTCCTCCCGTTCGACATAACATACAAACCTCGGCGAGCCATTAAATTGCAAGTATTGGCCGACTTTGTCACCGAATGGACGGAAGCCGAACTCCCTAAAGAGTACGGCGCATAATCCAATTGGATCATGCACTTCGATAGCTCCAAAATGCTGGCTAGTCTGGGGGGCTGGCATCGTCCTGACGTCCCCAACTGGAGATACAGTGCAATACGTACTGCAGATACTGTATACAAACTCCAACAATGCAGCCGAATATGAAGCCTTGTTACATGGTCTTCGGATGGCAGTTTCCATGGGCATTCAACGCCTAGAGGTGCGTGGGGATTCGAAGCTGGCAATATCCCAAATAAATGGAGACTTCGATGCCAAAGATCCAAAGATGGCGGCCTATCGAAACGTCGTCCTAAAGATGTCAGCTCGGTTCGAGGGGCTCGAATTTCACCATGTGGCTCGGGAAAACAATCATGCGGCGGATGTCCCCCCCCCAACATCTTTTTGGAGAGGTTGTTTAAGCCATCCGTGGTATGGGAAGGGGACACCGGTAACAATAGTCCGGACCCGGCCAAAATGCCCGATACCGAACACTCTGACATAATCGGAGGCTCTGCCACCGAAATAACACCTTCAGCCCACGTCATAATGGCCATCATTGCCCCGTGGATAGAACCATTCTTGGCCTACCTAACTAAGCAGGAACTTCCCGCAGACAAAAATGAGGCACGCTGCATAGTCGGCGATCTAAAGACTACATGGTCCACGAGGGAGAGCTGTATAAAAAAGCACTACCGGAGTCCTTCAAAGGTGCATCTCCGAAGAGGAAGGGTGGAAGCTTTTGGCAGAAATTCATGCCAGACTTGGCGGCCACCACGTCGCAGCCCAGGCCCTTGTAAGCAAGGCCTTTCATACAGGGTTTTATTGGCTAACGGCCCGGTCAGACGCACAGGACTTGGTCCAACGCTGCGCCGGTTGCCAGCTTTTTGCAAACCAAAGACACATGCCACCCACCGCCCTCCAAACAATCCCCATTACCTGGCCCTTCGCGGTCTGGGGGCTTGACATGGTTGGACCCCTTAAAGGGGGAACCCATAAGAAAAAATACTTACTGGTCATGGTGGATAAATTCACCAAATGGATAGAAGCCAAACCTGTTAAAATAGCCGAATCCGAACCGGTGATAGACTTCATATCCGGGGTCGTACACCTTTATGGCGTCCCCCACAGCATCATCACTGACAATGGCACGAACTTCACGGCCGATGAGGTAAAACTCTGGTGCAGCAACATGGGCATCAAGCTCGATTATGCTTCCGTCTATCACCCACAAACCAATGGCCAAGTTGAGCGAGCAAATGTTCTTATCATGAGCGGCATTAAACCAGATTAGTGCGGTCCTTAAAGGAGCCTAACACGCACTGGGTAGAGGAGCTCGACTCTATACTCTGGGGGCTCCGGACCATGCCGAATCGTACTACCGGATATACACCCTTCTTTATGGTGTACGGCGCAGAGGCAGTTCTGCCCTGCGACATAATTCATGACTCACCTCGAGTGCACATGTACGAAGAAAGAGAAGCGGAGCTCGATCGGCAGGACAGTCTGGACACCCTGGAGGAGGAGCGCGACATGGAAAAAGCCCGTTCCGCATTTTATCAGCAACAGGCTCGCATATACCATAGCAGAGAAGTACGGGCCAAAACTTATAACGTTGGCGAGTTAGTTCTACGCCTGCCGGAGAAGAAAAAGTCCAAGCTAGAGCCCAAATGGGAAGGTCCCTTCATTATTGACCAAGTTCTGACCGGTGGAGCATACCATCTGCGGGATGCATCAAATAATCGACTTGAGCCGAACCCATGGAACGTAGCCAGGCTCCGAAGATTCTATGCCTAGTGCCGGACTCTATGTTCGTCTCCTTCCTGTGTCCATTTTTTGCATATACATTATCTGTCTTTTTCTCTTTCTTTCTTTTATTCTTTCTCTAGGCCTTCAAGGGCCAACTTGTGCCTTGCTTGCACATTATAGATGCTCTAACCATGCTCATTATACCTGGGGGCTTCTTACACAGAAGCTTAATTATCTATCTGGGCTTCATGCCCAGCACATGTGTTATTCTTCCGCATGGACCTTTTCTTCGCCATTATATGCATCGATATGACTTAAGTTTTGGCCAAGCTAGGTTGCCTGGCTCTTGTATTTATGCCCTATGTTCCCGTTAATTCGGCTAGGGCATAAGGGGAGCACCTCTGCGATTGTTACTGCCGGGGTCAGCCGGATGTGTACTTCAGACTGGGTGAAGCCGAAATCTAGTGTTCTTAAGGGAATATTCGGCCGGTGAACAAAAGATGATTTTTATTTATTTTCCATATGTGCCCCCAAATGTTTTTTGCCTGCGTTTCCTCTCGCAGTCCGGACATGCACTTTAGGGCATGCGTACCCAGGGAAAGGAACCCTTAACGGAACTATTCTCCCTGGAAGATGTTTCTTACTACCCATGTAATATAACATAACTAGTTGGGCACTTGTCTGTTCAAGCACTAATGACCCCTATGCCTGGTCTCCACGCATACCCCGGTTCTTATATAGTTGAGCGGGTATTCGGATACACTCCGGACTATCGGGTCCCGAGGTTCAAGTGAAAAGCTCTGCCATAACAAATGATTTACAATCCGGCTAGAAGGCATTATACATGTCACTTTAATTACATAGTCATGCAGACTGACTAAATTCCTCTTCTATACCATCCAACAGGCGGTCTAGCCTACAATCCTGTTGGGAATACTTTGCGGCTAATTCTACTTGCCCATAGACTAAGCTAACGGGGATCTCTTTCCCATCGGGCCCCACAGGTCCGACCTCGGCCATGTGATTTGGGTCAGCCTTGGTATACCGCGTCTTCACCATGGCCCATGCTTCCCTGGCACCTTGACGGCAGGCAGATATCTTCCATAATCGGAAGCGCCGCCACGCTCCCTTGAGCTTCTCCGCAAGCTCTCCAATGCCTTCTGGCAGGGAGACGGATGGCCACAAGGCCTGGGCAATATCTTGCATCACCTGCCGAACTTGTTCGTGCAGTTGTGAGAGCTCGGATAGAAGATCACCCGTAGACTCGGGCATCTCCTCCGTGGGACGACCCGTCAGCATACCTGCAGACATAACTCTGTTAGCCGGCTTCTCCGCCGACCCTTTTCAAGGGTTCGTTCAAGCACTTACTGAAAATGTCGTGTCGAAGCCGCTTATTCTCCTTCTCAGAGTCCGCAAGCTGGGCTCGAACATCTTTCAGTTCCATGCTCAGCTTGGTATTGGTGTCTTGGAGATTGTTTTTCTCCCGCCTGACCTCAGTCAGCACGCGTTCGCCAGCCTTTAGCTGTCGTACGGCATGCTGGTCCTCTGGATTCTCTCCGGATTCATCTGCAATATCTACTGTTAGATCTGCAGCCACGCCGCATGCTATATGGTACCTATCATTCTTTGAAACAAATGTTACCAGCTGGGGACTTTTTAGGTTCCTTCAATGCGGCAACGGTGGCCCGAAGTCGGTTCTTGCATTCCTCCAGCTCCTGTGACAATCGAGTATTCTTCTCTGTAAGAACCTTCACAATAGATGATCCTTAAATCAGTTCTGCTAACTGTTTCAAGTCTTAGGGGCTACTGATACATATAATCTTTAGATTTTCTTACCCGTACATCCCTTACATACTGGTCCGTGGCTCTGGCTAGGCCATTTTGAGCAGCACGGAGGTACGCGTCTCCAGAATTGAAGGCATCAAATGCCTCCGGGGAGAAGCAAGCATCACGGAGTACGGCTCGGCGACGCCTATGATTCATGGCGCTCTCCACTTCTGAATTTGTAGTGGATAGTCAATCTGCATCCTCTGTAGGAGGAGTATCCGGCGTCCGCCCCATGTCGGCTTCCGCCTCTATGTCCGGCCCTGGAGCCCGACTGGTGGAAGCATGATCGACAGCCTCACCGGACATATTCCGGCGAGCATTTTTTCTGTTAAAGAAACATGGACGTCATTACATTTTGAGAAAGACGACAACCACGGAGCGGGGTTTTTGTCATACCTGTGCGCCGGCGTCTCCGTCCTGACCGCCTTCCTTTTTGGCCTGCCCGGCTTCGGTACCTCTTGTTGGCGAGTTGCTGCGGGGTCGGCACGGCGTCCCGAAGGCCTTCCCTGTAAAACACCATATGTATATGGTAGGTGAACTGTCTAAAAGGGAATCCTAGTTTTTGGAGTTGGGATTTTTGTTTTTTCTTACGTGCGACGCGGGAAGCAGTCCGGGATAGTTGGTCATAATGGCCACCATGGCATCATCACAGCTTAATTGATAGAACTGCTGGTCTATCAGCTCCACGAATATGTCTGGATCTTCTTCGAGTCTGGGACCGAAGGCCCGGTCAGGGTCCTCTGGTTGTGGGGATGGGCTTTTGACCTCCCTTATGGCTTTTCACAGTTCCTGCCGCACAATGGCAAGGTGAATAACTATGATAAAGAATGCGGGAAGAATGGAAGGAGGGGGATATAACTCACCCAGCTTGGAGGCTTGTACATGGAGAATCCATCCGTGGCTTGATGCGGATGAACACCTCCTCCTCTCCCTTGAACAACTCGGACATAATTTTTGCCAAAGCAGCATCGTTGTCCGGACCCTTGCACCCGCAATGGTGCATCATCTTCCCCGTTAAAACATCATAGTGGGTGCCCTCGATATTGAAGTGGTTGCACTCCCCGCATTATACATATTGACATAACCTCGATTACTGTCAATCCTGATTGAGCCAGCGCTTTAATCCGGTTCATCAGATAAAGGACTTCTCCGTTGTCTTCCTCCTGGGGGCTCCGTGGGTTCCAACTTTGGCGTTTCTTCAGAGGAGCATTGTTGAACTTAGGAAGACCCCGCCAAACAAGGTCCGGAAGGAAGACATCCTCCATATAAATCCATTCCGAAGGCCAGTCTTCATACGTCTTCTTTGGAGTACCGGACAGGTATCCGGTTTTGGCGATGCGCCATATTTCGGCTCCGCCCACTTGATAAAGTGACCCCTTCTGTGTGCAGGGGACGAGGCAAAATAACCTTTTCCACACCTCGAAATGAGCCTCACAGCCCAGGAATAACTGTGTAATATGGAAGCAGGGGTGAAATTATGCAGTTGGAGGCCGTAAAACTCCAGGAGCCCACGGAGGAATGGATGGATTGGAAATCCGAGTCCCCTTAATAAATAAGGAACAAGGCATACCTGCTCCCCCGTAGAGGGGCTGGGGAAGCTCTCCGCTTGCTCCCCGCCATTGTAGGTGGCGAGCCCGCCTTGGACGGGAACCATATACGGTGGAGGGAGAAATCCCTTAGTCTACAGTTCGACTAATCGACTGTGTGGGACTGAACACCTCTCCCAATCACCGGGCTTAGGGCTACGGGGGCGGGAGGAGGAGCTGTGGAGGTCGGCCATGCTGGAGCGGATCTTTCTGAAGCGCGCTCCGATGGATTCTCGCTGGGGGAGGATGGTATGGATTGGATCTAAGAATCCCCATCCCTTTAATAGACAATTTATTTATCTGGCTAGGGGGGCGAATGTAAAAATGCACTGGCGCCTCGTATTCATTAGACGCGTGGAAGATAGCCCTTATTGGGCGCAGAAGTCAAGAGGTCCAACATTTATGGGACCGGATACTGCTTAACAAACGTTAGAAATTTGGAGAAGAACCCGCCTTGCAATGCCGAAGACAACACTGCGCGCCGGACTCGTCGTCATTGAAGCCTTGTTCGGGGGCTACTGAGGGAGTCCTGGATTAGGGGGTATCTGGACAGCCGGATTATATCCTTTGGCCGGACTGTTGGACTATGAAGATACAAGATTGAAGACTTCGTGCCGTGTCCCAATGGGACTCTACTTGGTGTGGAAGGCAAGCTAGGCAATACGGATATGTATATCTCCTCCTTTGTAACCGACCTTGTGTAACCCTAGCCCCCTCTGGTGTCTATATAAACCGGAGGGTTTTAGTCCGTAGGACAACATACAATCATACCATAGGCTAGCTTCTAGGGTTTAGCCTCTCCGATCTCGTGGTAGATCAACTCTTGTACTACTCATATTATCAAGAATAATCAAGTAGGACGTAGGGTTTTACCTCCATCAAGAGGACCCGAACCTGGGTAAAACATCGTGTCCCCGGCCTCCTGTTACCATCTGCCTTAGACGCACAGTTTGGGACCCCCTACCCGAGATCCGCCGGTTTTGACACCGACAGTAACGATTGCGTGAGTCCACAGAGGGCTCCACCCACGAAGGGTCCACGAAGAAGCAACCTTGTCTATCCCACCATGGCCGTCGCCCATGAAGGGCTTGCCTCACTCGGGTAGATCTTCACGAAGTAGGCGATCTCCTTGCCCTCACAAACTCCTTGGTTCAACTCCACAACCTTGACGGAGGCTCCCAAGTGACACCTAGACAATATAGTAGACACCACTCTCCAAGAGGTAACAAATGGTGTGTTGATAATGAACTCCTTGCTCTTGTGCTTCAAAAGATAGTCTCCCCAACACTCAACTCTCTCTCATAGGATTTGGATTTGGTAGAAAGAAGATTTGAGTGGAAAGCAACTTGGGGAAGGCTAGAGATCAAGATTTATGTGGTTGGCATGGAATATCTTGACCTCAACACAAGTGTAGGTGGTTCTATCTCAGAAAATGTATGTTGGAAGTGTAGGCATGTGCTGATGGCTCTCTCCACGAATGAAGAGTGGGTGGAGGGGTATATATAGCCTCCACACAAAATCTAACTGTTACACACAATTTACCAAACTCGGTGGGACCGAATCATGAAACTCGGTCGGACCGACTTGGTTCATAATGTGACCGTTAGGGTTTTTGGTGGGACCGACATGTCAACTCGGTGGGACCGATGTCATTAGGGTTAGGGCATAACTTAATCTCAGTGAGACCGATTACACAAACTCGGTGAGACCGATTTTGGTAATATACTAACTAGAGAGTTGGTCAGGCAAACTCGGTGGGACCGATTCGCTCATCTCGGTTGGACCGAAACGTTACGAAAGGGAAACAGAGAGTTTGCATTGCAATCTCGGTGGGACCGATCGCTCATCTCGGTTTGACCAAAACGTTACGAAGGGAAACAGAGAGATTACAATCCCATCTCGGTGAGACCGAGATCCCTATCAGTGAGACCGAAAAGACTAGGGTTTCTGGCAGTGGCTATGTCAAGAGAACTCGGTGGCGCCAGATAGAAAATTTTGGTGGCGCCGAGTTTAACTTTTGGTTCGGGACATATGTGTATATGAGAAAGTAGTTGAGGGCTTTGGAGCATATCACTAAGTATTTTGAGCAAGAACCTCATTAAGCAGCACCTCACCCCCTCTTGATGGTATTGGCATTTCCTATGGACTCGTTGTGATCTTGGGTCAGTAAAATGAAAAATGTAGAGTCTTGTGCTTTGAGCATGAGCCAATCCTTTTGTCCTTGGCATTTTGAGGGGTCCACTTTTCTAATCCATGCCATGCCATTCATTCAACTTTCCTGAAATATTTATCTTGAAATAGCATTAGCTCAATGAGCTATATGGTGTTAGGAATTACCAAAACCACCCAGTGATAGTTGCACTTTCAATCTCCCCCTTTTTAGTAATTGATGACAACATATAGGTCAAAGCTTCGACAAATGATTATAAGATTGAAAAACTTCATCGCTTTGAGAAGTATGTGATAAGCAAGAACTCCCCCTAAATTTGTGCATTATTTAAATTTTTCTTTTGAATGCAAATGCACAATCAATTAGGATCATGGGTTACTCTTCCATGTCACATACATCCTGGTGGAGCGCTCAAAATGATATAAATTAAAAGCATGCACTCATCACCAAGCAAGTGAATTATCATATCAGGATATAAGAGATAATATCATCCAACAAGCATTAAGGGTAGCATATGATCAAACACATGATCAAACAAGTATTTCACAAGAACATAAAGTATCTCTCACAAGCACATAATCAAGAAGTTCAACCAAACCAAAAACAATAGAGATAAAAACCAACACTCTCTCTCGAAGCCTATGATCTATACATTTTTCTCCCCCTTTGGCAACAAGTTACCAAAAAGTTCAAAAATGCATAGTGCTAAATGTCTCTCAGGCTTGATCTTCGGGAGGTGGTGTAGAGATGACTCCAAGGACGAAAGCTTCTGTTGATGTAGCTGGAGCTGGTGGAGTGGCTGCTGGAGGTGCCACTGGAGTTGTAGGTGCTGGAGCTGATGTTGTAGCTCTAGTATCTGTGACTGGCACTGCAGCAGACCTCTGGCTTCGAGGGCACTCTAGCAAAAGCATCTGTAGTTGACTTGCCCTTCTTCTCGTCCACTTCCTCCCGAAGTTGCTCAACTGCTGACTGAATCTCGGTTACTTTGACATCAAGATCATAGAATTTCTTCTCAATGATCCTTCCAAGCTATCCTGGTTTTGAGTCAGGGTGGCCAAGCCCTTCTCAATCCTCAAGGTGGATTGGATCAGATATCCAAGCTGATCTTGCTTGGATTTCAAGAACACTTGAGATGCCTCTTCAACAATTGGCATTCTTGCAGGTTTCTCAGCATTAGCTTTGGCTTTCTTCTCCTGTGCTTGAACTGATGATGGTTCATTCTCATCCATCACAACTATGTTGTCTTCAAATTCAGGGTATATGGCCAGGTGCTCCTTATCCAATAGATATTTGCCTGTGCCCATCTTGGAGTTGATGAGCTCCTGAATTTGTGGGGCATACCCACAGCTTCTCTTCTGATCAGCTGATGTCCTTTTGCTTGTCTCTACAATCAGACTCATGACTTTGAACTTTTGAGGCACATCAAACAAATGTAGCAAATTGATACCATGTCCTCTGATCATCTTGTGATCAGCTGACTTGGGTAGCAATGTGTGCCTTAGGATCCAGTTGATGGTAGGCAGACCAGACAACAAGAAGTGGACAGATCCAAACTTATGAGTCTCTAAAGCATCATCCGAGGTCTCTCTGTACATGTGTGCCATAGTGTTGTGGTCTTTCTTCTTCTCGGCATAAACATCCAAGTCATCTTCATGTTCCTCGGGGGCATTGATCATCTTGGCCCATTCTTGTACTGTGGATAGGTACCTAGTACCCTCAGACATCCATATAATCCTCCCATCTGGATAGAAATGGGTTGTAGAATAGAATTGCATGATAAGCTCATCATTCCACTTGGTGAGCTTCTGTCCAACAAATGTATCTACTCGATAAGCCTTGAAGCTGTCATAGACTCCTAGATAGTGATCTTCATTTTTCTTGATGTACTCCTAGTCAACCCATCTCATGTCACACACTATGGGCTTCTTGTCAAGCAGGAAAGTCTCATAAAAGTCTTGTTGTTCCTTTGTGTGGAACCTGTAGTCCACAACAGTTCACCTCCTGACAGCATATGGATCAGACTGTCTCCACAATCTCAGTCATGAATCCTTCCTGATCTTCATATTTTCTGCAACGGGATGTGCATCATTGTGGTCAGGAGTCTTGGGCTTGAGCTTCCTTAGGACTTGGGCTTCATCATCTTCTTCATCAACAGTCTCAGGCACTGGGGCCTTGTTCTTTTCTGCTGCTAGAATGTTCCTAGTGCTTCTCCGGGGTGCAGACTTTTGAGCTGGAACTTTGGGAGCAGACTTGGGCTTGGATGGAGCAGCCCCTGATCTGATTGCATCTCCCATAAGTTTCTGAGCTTTGGGTGCTGGTGCAGCATCCTCTTCTTCTTCATCATCATCTCTCATCATTGATGGTTTTCCAATAACTCTGGCAATGGTCTTCTTGACCCTTTCTTTCCTGTTCTTGCCTTCACCTCCTTCTTTGGGTTCAAGAATGAACTCCATTGTTTCTTGAGTGGAGGCTCTGGCTTTTGACATTGGAACTCTTCTTGCTGGAGCCTTTGTCTTCATTCCAGACTTACTTGCAGCAGCTGTGCCATACTCCTTTTAAGCACCTTTTTCCTTGAAGTGGCCTCATCCTCAATAGCCACATAATCCTCATCTTCAGAATCTGAGGTTTTCTTCTTCCTTGTCCTGGTAGCTGCTTTTGGCAGGTTACTAGGTGTGCTCCTGCTGCCCTCATCATAGCTGATGGAGGGACTAGTGCCCTCACTCAACTGAACCTGCTCTTCAGACTTGTTCTGACTATCACTTCGATCAGACATCTTCAGGCAAACTGTCAGTAGACCCTATGAATAGGTTGTAGATGAGGTAGAGTAGATGAGCATCACAAAGTACAGAGGTTTTGCAAAACAATTGAGTCAAAAAGCTTAGTTTTAGTTCTCTACAGAAGTGATCTCGGAGCTGCCGAATTGACAAACTCGGTGATATGGAAGCAACACTTGGAACCTAAACTAGTGAACTCAGTTGGCCCGAATCACAGTTCAGTGGCGCTGAGATTGCTAGGGTTTCACAGAATCTTGAACTCGATCACACCTATTTGCACGTTTCGGTTGGACCGAAAAGCGCATGTGCAATGGCCAAGGCCGAATCGATGAGACCGATTTCTACATTTTGGTCGGTCTGAGATGACTTCTCCGGAGAGCTAACCCTAAAATTTTTGAATCAATCTAGACCTAAGGAAGTTTTAGCTGGATGGATCAATCTCAATCATGGCAAGAAACATGGCATTGTCCTTATGCTAGGAATCGGAGTGAAAAAGACAGCAAAGGGGTCGAACACTTACCATAGAGCGGCGAGTGTTTGCTACGGCAGCAACGACGGAGCAGATTGCTGTTGACGGCAGCGGAGACCAGTGGCGGGAGGTCGCTGGCGGCGAGAGGATGATCTGAAGACCCGAAGAGGCAGAGGAGGTTACGCGCGGGTGAAGGGTTTCGGAAAAATTTCCAAAATTTGATCCGTCGGTATATATATAACCTAACCCTGTCGGTGTGACCGAGTGGAACAACTCGGTGGCACCGAGATGCAAAACTGCAGGCAGTTACTGCAACTCGGTGTGACTGAAAGGTTCTAATCGGTTGCACCGAGATTGAAAATCTAGATCAACTAAGTGATCTCGGTAGGACTGAAAAGGTTGAATCGGTCAGACCGAAATGCACAAAGAGGTTTTGGAAGTTTAAGTCTATGACGAATCGGGGACTCTGAGTACTCCTCACACAGAGTGGTTCGAATCTGACTTGATCAAACTTTGTGATGTAGCATGAATAGAGTTTGAGATGAGGAAAGCATAGATAGCTAGAGGGAGTTCTTAGGCATTCTTTTCCATCCATTTGGCTACAGAGAAAAAGCCAAACAATCAAAGCAACAAATGGATGTCCTCGAATGAGAAAAATATGCATTCAACATGCTCACACAATAATATGGCAAAAGAAATATGTGACAAAGCATGCACAAACACTCTAGCATCTATCAAGCAATTGGCGATGACTAGGTCATCTATATATGAGTATATTGACTTAGGAGTCAAATGAGAACATTTGATCATAGGTCATACTCATCGTTTAAGCACAAGTGGGCTTACCACTTTTACATAAAGCATTGTTGTGCTCACACCATTTGAGTTGCTTTAGCTCAATTTGTAGACTAAAGCTCCCCCTAGATGTGATATCCCCCCTAAGAGGGATGAACTAACCTTGGGTTTTGTCGATGATGACTTCATGTAGGTAATAAAGATGTAGATGCTCAATGTTGATGTAGATCATTCGGAGCATTCCATTTGTCGGGGGTTGGGTGCGACATATGCCAAAGGATGGCTTATCATGGTGGGGGCGAGTAGAACGTCGCCGGTGCCTGGAAACGGGATGAGGCGAAGACATGCACGCCGGCGAATCTTACCCAGCTTCAGGGCTCTCCGGGGAGATAATACCCCTACTGCTGCTTTGCGGGGTCTTCACATGATCACTATGGCAAAGTGTTTACACGACCGCTCCTTGAGCTGTTTCCTAGAGGTAGGAGAAGGCAAGGCTAGCTTCCTCCTCCCTATATGACCTGGTCTAGTACTAATGGATTCCAACCCTTTGCATGGGTGCCCTGGGGGTTTATATAGGCCTACCCCCTAGGGGTACAATGGTAATCCGGCTGGACGCGGGCCCAGCCGTCAGTCTCTCCGGCCGCCGTTTTATCCGCCGACTCCTGGGGCCCGCCGACTGGCTAGGTACGGAGCCGACAGGCTGCGCCCGCTGCGAGCGGGTCTTGCCGGCTGCTGATTACTGTAGCCGTGCTTCTAATGATGCAGGCTTCGTCATGGAGTCATGGCAACAGCCCCGCCGCCAGGCGGGCAATCACTATTGCCGCTCTCCGTCACATCATGTTAATGGCGCGTGGGCCCCGAGGGAGGAGCGGGCCAACTCTCGGGGGCCGACTCCCGACGGGTCCGACTTGTGGCGCACTTGCCGTCTTCTGGGATCCTGCTGGCCGGTGGGACCCGCCGCCCAAAGGTCGTATAGACAAGCCGTCGTGGGCGTAGGATTCGGTCCACCGGTGCTGATGTCAGGGCCAGCATGGCAACAGTGCCACGCCGCACGGAGATCTCCGCGGGTATGGCGTACTGTGACCATGCTTGCCTTTGGAAAGGGGTGGGGGCAGTCTTCACTGTAGCAACTCCCCTGTCCCGTCCCTCTTGATGAGGACATGGGGTTTTGGTGGAGTCACGGGTCGACTCCCCAAGGCCGGCTTCTTGGGAAGTCGTCAGTCAGGAGTCGGTTTGTCCTGAAGTCGTCCCTGGGACTCGGCCGCGAGTGGCTAGTCGGTGGCCTTGCCGCCGACTCCTTAGAAGGCGGCTCTTTGTCCTGGGGTCTTGAGGGGCGCAGCCTACCCCGATGTCTTGAAAGGTTCTGGGACTTGGGTTAGCCTACTCGTGGCCCATTACTCCGATAGTAGTCCCCGAAGCTGATGAGGCGCCGCGGACGATCGTCCGAGGAGCCTCAGCAGTTTCTCTTTCTGGGTGCCCGAGACATGGATCTTGCTTGACTTCTGCCGGGCCGGCTAGAAGGAGTCGGACTCGCCCAACTCTGACTCGCACAATATTTCGAACGTCTCGGCGGGATCCAAGTAGCGTGCTGGCTAAGCCTCCAGGCCGCCGCCCGTTCCGGGCCTGTCACGTGATAACACGCGGCCGGGCCACTCTGCCAGCCTACACGCATGATGGGACAGGCCCGTAGGCGGGGCCCGCCACTACCGCGCCTCGGCGCCCGAGCGGATTCGCTGTGGCCCAGGCGGATGGTTGGGATTCCCGTCGAGTTACTGCATGCAGTAACTTTGTCGTGGAAACATGGGGGTCGTGGGGCCGTGGGCGCAGTAAATCTCACGACCGCCCCCTCGGCTTCGCAGCCCATGAGGCTATAAGTAGGGGGAGGAGGGGGCGCGACGGAGCACGCGCGCCCCTTCTCCACGCTACTCCTTGCTCTTCTTCATCTTCTCCTTCGTCCTCGCACCGCCGCGCGCCCAAGCTTTGTCGAACGCCGCGGCGATCCTCTCACGATGAGTTCTTCTTCTGCCGCCGCGCCTCCCTCTGTGCATTCCGGCACCTGGGATGGCTCAGAAGTCCACGACGACCACATCGAGTTCCTCCGCAAGACTCGTCGGCTTCCCGGCGAAGATTACATGCGGGTACGCCTTGCGCCGAGGGGGGAGATCTCTCTGGCGCCGGAGGAGGGCGAGCGGGTTGTCTTCCGCTCGCACTCCCTGCGCGGATTGGGGCTGCCGGCGAGCAGCTTCTTCTGCTCCTTTCTGGAGTTCTACGGCCTCCAGCCGCACTACCTCACGCCCAACACGGTGGTGCTGCTGTCCGCCTTCGTGGCCTTGTGCGAAGGCTTCCTCGGAGTGCTCCCCACCCTCGAGTTCTGGGGGGAGTTCTTCTACTCCAAACTCGGCACTCAGGCTGCAGGCGTGCCGGCTCAGTGCGGCGCATTCATCGCCGTGCGGAGGTCGGGGGCCGACAACCCCTTCCCCGCCATCAAGCTGATAAAGTCGGTGAAGATGTGGCAGTGATCGTACTTCTACGTGAAGAGCGTCTTCACGAGGGGCGATTGGGTCAACCTGCCGGCTTTCGAAGCCGGCCCGCCGGCTGGGAGACTGCCCAACTGGTCATTCCGGGCCAAGTTGCTGACGCTTGCGGGAGCCGGCGCCGTCGCACGACTCCGAGTGCTGACACAGTCGGAGGGCCTAACTGGTCTGGACCTGCTGGCCGCCTTCGTGGCGCGCTGAGTTCTCCCGCTCCAAGGCCGCCCCCACATGATATGCCAAATGAGCGAGCGCCGTGACCTGAGTCGGATGTGCACCAAGGACATGCCTCACGAGGAGGTGGCCTACATGGTGAACTACCTCTCGGACAGCAAGCTCCTGGAGGACTGGCGGTTCGGCAAGGAGCCGTATTCCCGCGCCAACCCCCCACCCACAGTGAGTTTCCTTTTCTTTCTTTCTTTGAATTGTGTTCTTTCTTGCCGAGTTTGTTTTGTGCGACCTGACCAGTCGGCTTTGGCCAGAATCCCCTCCTCCATCCACTAGCCGGCACCACGGGGCCGGTCCGCGAGTTCCTCGCCGACCGGGCGGAGAGCGACATCGACGACCCTGATCTGGGGATGGTGGCTTTGGAAGACGACGCCGAGGGAGGAGGCGGCCCGCGGCTCGGGGCCAGTCTAGAGGACTGGCCTGATGGTGATGAGGAGGTCGCCCCCCGCCACCGGCCAGGAGCCAGTCATCCCGGCACGGGCTCTTCTGCCGCGCTTAGTGCTCCAGGCGGTGGGAAGAAACGTAGAGCTGTACCGACCTTGTTCGACAGTCGGCCGAAAAAGCCCAAGAGTTCGGCTGTGGCGACCAAGCGGGACGAGGCGGCCGTGAAGGCCATCCGCTTCCGCAAGGAAGTAAAGAAGCCACCACTGGTCTCCGCATGAGTATCTCGTCTTAATGCTTTATTCTTTCTTTGTAGTTTTTGTCTGAGTCTTTTACTTGCTTTCCTCGCTTCAGGGCTCCCCTCACTCTTGAGAGGGTTGTCACCGCCTCCATCATGGGGTCAGTGGAGACGTCCGCCACCACTCGGCGGATTGACCCCGCTGCCGACCTCTGGGAGGCGACGGAGCGGAACGCGCAGGAGAAGAACAACGAGGAAGAGGCCGCCTGCCTGGAGAAGGTGGAGGCTGATAAGGCGGAGGCCTCCGCCAAGAAGAAACTGGCGGAGGCCGAAGCCGTCGCCGCGACGAAGCGGCAGGCTGAGGAGGCCGTGCACCGCCAATCGGCGGTGTTTGTCACTCCGCTGAACTCTGCGCCGCCGCCTTTGGAGTTCACGGGGCAGACTTGGGAAGCCGGCGGCGAGAACCCCGTCGTGGATAGGGAAGGTGGCGACTCTTCCACGCCGGACGTGATCGTTTCGCCGCCGCCTCCGCCGCCGTCTGGGAGCGCGCAAGGCAAACAGCCAGTGGACCCTCCGGTGCCGCCGACTGAAGACAAGGCCGTGGCGAGGCTACTCCTTCAAGTCGGCTCACCAATGCGCCGCCGTCTTGAGAAGACGACCTCGGCGCCACGCCCCCTGGAGACCGGCACCGCCAGCCAGGCGATCCCGGATGCCTAAGCGACAAGCGCCGCGACCATTGGGTGGGTGCGAGGAGGCGGCACAGGGCCGCTGAACCAGGCGCTTCTGGACGTCCAAACGAAGCTTCGAGCTAAGGGCGACACCCTCCAGAACTGCACCAAGGCGTACCTGGCATCGCGGGCAGCCGTCCTGGTATGTTTTCTCTTTGGTCCTTGTTTTCTTGTTCCTCTCTGTGGGGGCGCGCCAGCGCACCCACTGGGTGTAGGACCCAAGTTTCAGGCCGGCTGCTGAGCAGGCGGCCCGGAACTCCACTTGGTGAGTTCCGGGTACTAACTTTTGTCTGAAACACTTGTTGCAGGACTACCACAACCTCCGCATTACCGCCTTCAACCCTAACGTTGAAGAGCTAGGTAAGCGGACCGCCGACTTGTCGGAGAGCCGGAGTGAGTCCTTTTTCTTCTTTGCGGGGGCGCGTTGGCGCACCCGCGGGCTGTAGTCCCCGAGATTCGGGCCAACTGATGAGCAGTCGGGCCGGATCTCCCCGGCGACCTTCTTTATTGATGACTTAATGCCTTCTTTCTTCATTCTCTTCAGAAGCCAATCCTGTTCTTCAACATCAGCTGAGCGAAGCCAACTCCGTGTTGTGCGCCAAGGGGGAGGAGTGCAGCAAGCTCACCACGGAGCGCAATCTGTTGGCCACACAATTGGTAGAGCAGAGGGAGCTACTTACGAAGACGCAGAAGGAGGCGGAAGAGGCGGAAGCCGCCCTCCTGGCCGAGTTCGCGAGCGAGCGCTCCTCCTGGACTGACAAGGAGGCAATGCTGGCCTCCGGCTTCCATGAGATTGAAGACATTGTTGATGGTGAGTTTCTTTACTTTTTTGAGCTGCCGATTATAAGTCGTGCCGACTCCTGATTTTTGACTTGCTTCTTCGTTTTTTAGTCTTGGCAGACTTCTTCCCTGGGCATTCGCAGGCCGCCATCCAAGCCATCGAGGCTGACCGTGAAGGTCGGAGGGCGGAGGGCGCAAAGATTGCCGCCGACACCCCCCGAACCCTTGATGAGCATATCCTGAGCATCGAGGCTCGCCTTCAGCCGACTCACTGGATGCTGCGCCGGCTTCAGCGTGTCGACGCCCAGGCGATTGCTGCCCTGTGGCCAGACATGCAGGCTCCGTGCACCCCTAGTCGGACTGCCGACTAGCTGAAGGTCGCGGTTGGTCGTCTTGAGGCCTGGAAGGGTTCCTCGGCCCGAGCTGGAGTGCGTCGGGCCTTCGAGTTTGTCAAGGCGTGGTATCCGGGGCTGGACCTAGACCGGTTGGCTACACTCTGGTTAGAGGCCCAGCCGGAGCTGGCAGCCGCGGAAGACGCCCTCGTCAAGCGTGCCATGGCGATCACCGAGTACACCGACACCAGCATCTTCGTCCCTGAGCGGCCTGAATACGGCGAGGAGGTACCGCTGGAGTGGTTTGGGATGAACCCAGACTACGGCGAGGACTCGGTGGAGGTGATCGGCTCCAGCGTCGAGGAGGAAGGCGAGGCGGAGGACGGAGGCGAGACGGAAGCACCAGAAGACGAGGCAGACGGCCAGCCTCAGCTCGACCGTGCCTCCAGCAACGAGCCGCGTGCAACCGAGCCGACTGCCGCTGGAGGCGATCAAGCCGAGACTGCCCGACCGGCCGCCCCAATGCCTGACGCTGCCGCCTCCTCAGACCCTCCGAATCTGTCTGCCGCTTCCTAAGCTGCCGCCTTATCTTTATTTTATCTGCTTTAGTAGTCTTAAAGAACTTGTTAATTCGCACAATTCCACCCGCGGGGTGTATTTGAACTTCTGCTCGAAGATTCGGCCAAGGGCCTATGCTATGTAAATATTTATCTGAATTCTATCTTTTCTTGCTCATTGCTCTTTTGGCCTTTTCCTTTGCCGCTTTCCCTTAGTTGCCTGTCTTGCCAGTCGGACAGCCGCTCTGCGGACTGCCGTTGGATCGAATGCTTGCCTACTTTGGGAAGGCAAGTACTTAGCCGTTTTAGAGTTTTTTAGCAAGTTGGATAGAAGGCGGTGAGCCGACTGCTTAATAGTCGGTTTGCAAAAAGAAAAAAGGAAGGCTGGAAGCCGTCTTAAGCTATGTTTTATGCTTTGAGTCCTTAGCCATTTTTCATGCGAACGCCCATTCTACCTTACTCCTGCCCACCGTACAGTCGCTCTATGGGCTGCGGCTTCTGACAGGAGATGGCTTAGGCGCCACACACTACTTGTCCGGCTGCAGGAAGCATTTCATAGTGCAAGGCGGCAAGTCTCGGGGCCGACCTGTCGAGCCCAGTGCCAAGCGGCATAACAAAGAGTAACATACTCGTAGGCATAATTTTTATCATATAGACAAAAAAGGGCAGTCCCCAAGCTCGTCTTGGGGGGCCCGAAGTCTTGGTACTTTAATACAAACGGTAGCGTGGTACATACTGCATCAACTGTAAAATCTTCGGAGGAGATTTGCATTCCATGGCCGCTCTGTCTCTTTGTCGGAGTCATCCCTCTTGCGTGCTCGGGGCTTCTGAGCATCAATCAGGTAGTAGGAGTCATTGCCCGGTACTTTGCTGATGATGAAAGGGCCTTCCCAAGGCGCCGACAGCTTGTGCTGGCTGGCTGTTCGCTGGATCAGCCGAAGCACAAGGTCGCCCTCTTGGAAAGATCTCGGCTTGACCTTCCTATTGTAGTATCGGAGCAGGCTCTGCTGGTAGATGCTGGACCCGCTGAGTGCCAACAGCCGGCCCTCTTCCAGCAGATCGACGCCGTCTTGACGTGCTTCTTCTGCTTCCTCCTCGGTGTACATGGTGACTCGCGGGGAATCGAACTCTATGTCCGTTGGGATGACAGCTTCAGCACCGTAGACGAGGAAGAAAGGCGTGAAGCCGGTTGACTTGTTTGGAGTCGTGCGCAGACTTCAGAGGATGGCTGGTAGCTCATCGAGCCAACAGGCAGCCGAACGCTCGAGAGGATCGACCAGTCGGGGCTTGATGCCGGATAGGATGAGGCCGTTTGCTTGCTCCACCTGGCCGTTTGACTATGGATGAGCGATGGACGCTAGGTCCAGTCGGATGCCCTGTGTTGCGCAGAAACGGACCAAGGCGCCTTTGGCAAAATTTGTGTCGTTGTCGGTGATGATGTTGTGTGGTATGCCGTACCGAATTGTGATATCGGAGATGAAAGTCATGGCAGTCGGACCGTTCAGTTTCTCGATTGGCTTCGCTTCTATCCACTTGGTGAACTTGTCCACTGCGACGAGTAAGTGAGTTAAGCCACCTCGTGCCGTCTTGAATGGTCCTACCATGTCTAGACCCCAAACTGCGAAAGGCCAGGCAATGGGGATGGTCTTGAGTGCAGAAGCCGGCTGACGCGGCTTGGAGCGGAACTTCTGGCACCCTTTGCATTTTTGGACCAATTCCTTGGCCTCTTCTAAGGTCGTTGGCCAAAAGAAGCCGTGTTGGAAAGCTATGGCGACGAGTGCTCTTGAAGCCGCATGGTGGCCGCACTCGCCTTGGTGGATGTCTTTGAGAATTGCTTGGCCTTGCTCTGGCTCTACGCAGCGCTGGTAGACACCAGTGATACTGCACCTGACCAGCTCTCTGTTGACTATGGTGTAGGCTGCCGCTCGACGTTGTACCTGCCGAGCTAAGGTCTCGTCAGTTGGCAGCTCTTTGCTCACCAAAAATTTGAGGATGGGCAGGGCCCATGAGGGTGCTGCTATTTCTTCGACTGCCAGAACTGCGACTTGGACGAGGGCGGCTGGGCTGGGAGGCGGCGGGGTGGAGTCAACAACCGCTTGCTGGGTTAATGAAGTCCTCGGGCCGACTGGCACGGCTCTTGGGCCGAGTTCTGGAGTCTTCGAGCCCGCCGCCGTAGTCCCCGGGCCGGGTTCTACAGTCCCTGGGCCGGCCTTGACTGTGGCGGTTTTGGAACCATGTGCCGAAATCCCCGTACCGTCTGCCGGGGCTCTGGAGTCGGATCCGACTTCTTCGAGAGGAGCCGGCATGAAGATGGAGTCTGATTCTGGTGAAGGCTTGACAGACGGCTTGAGGAGGCGTTGAAGGGCGACGCCGGATGGTATTGCTTGGCAGGTAGAGCTGATTCGTGCCAAGGCGTCTGCTTGGTCGTTGTCGTTTCTTCGCACATGGAGGAATTCGCACCCCTCGAAATACCCACTGAGTTGCTGCACAAGGAAACGGTAACTCGCCATGTTTGCATCTTTGGCGTCCCAGTCGCCAGACGACTGCTGGACCACTAAGTCCGAGTCGCCGTAACACAGGATCCAGCGAATGCCGAGTTCTTTGGCAAGCCGGAGCCCGTGAATGAGCGCCTCGTACTCGGCGACGTTGTTGGAGGCGGCAAAATGTATTTGCAGTGCGTATTTGAGCTTGTCGCCTTTAGGAGAGGTGAGGACAACGCCGGCTCCCAAGCCGGTGCGCATCTTGGAGCCGTCGAAATGCATCCGCCAATGGGTGGAGTCAGGCGCTGGAGGTAGGTACTGGGTCTCGGCCCAGTCAACGAGAAAGTCGGCCAGTGCTTGTGACTTGATGGCTGTGCGGGGCTGGTAGTGGATGGTGTAGGGAGCCAGCTCTATGGCCCACTTGGCCACTTGGCCAGAAGCATCTCGGCTTCCGATGATCTCGGCAAGTGGGGCCGTGCAGACCATAGTGATTGGGTGCTCTTGAAAGTAGGGCTTCAATTTCTTGGCGGTAAAGTGCACGCCATAGCACATCTTCTGGTAGTGGGGGTAGTTCTGCTTGGAGGCCGATAGTACTTCGCTCAGGTAATATACTGGTCTCTGGACAGGTAGTGCCTTGCCTTCCTCCTTGCGTTCTACTACAATGACCGTGCTGACTACCCGGCTGGTGGCGGCGATATACAGGAGCATAGGTTCCTTAGGAGTCGGAGCCTCCAGAACAGGTGGAGTAGTCAGCATCTTTTTCAGCTGGAGAAAAGCTTCGTCCGCCTTGTGGTTCCACTCGAAAAAAGTGGTCTTCTTCATGAGTTGGTATAAGGGGAGAGCTTTCTCGCCCAGCCGACTGATGAATCAGTTGATGGACGCCAAGCAGCTGGTGAACTTTTGCACGTCCAGCAGTCGGCTGGGTACCTCCATCCTCTCAATGGCCTTGATCTTTACAGGGTTGCATTCTATGCCACGTTCAGAGACCAGGAAGCCAAGGAGTTGGCCGGCTGGTACTCCGAAGACGCACTTCTCAGGGTTGAGCTTGATCTAGAATCGGCGCAAGTTCTCAAGGGTCTCCTTAAGGTCTTCCAGCAGTGTTCCACACTTATCTGTCTTCACCACCACATCATCCATGTAGACGTGGGCGTTCCTGCCGAGCTGCTTGAGGAGGCACTTCTGCATGCAACACTGGAAGGTGGTGCCGGCATTCCTCAAGCCAAACGTCATGGTGAGGTAGAAGAAAGCTCCAAATGGCGTGATGAAGGCGGTCTTCAATCTGTCAGCTGGGTTCAGCTTGATCTGGTGATATCCTGAATATGCATCCAAAAAGCTCAACAGCTCGCATCCGGTGGTGGAGTCTATCACTGTCAGATTTCGGGTTCCGGCAGACCCTTGAGGTTCAAACACTAGGGTGCGCGTGGAGATTTCTCCTTCTACCTACCTGCACACCTCCGCCTCGCTAAGATCTAGGCCATGGAAAGAACAGCACAAGAAACACAGGATTTATACTGGTTCGGGCCACCGTTGTGGTGTAATACCCTACTCCAGTGTGTGGTGTGGTGGATTGCCTCTTGGGCTGATGATGATGAACAATACAAGGAAGAACAGCCTTGCGAGGGTCTGTTCTTGGCTGGGGGGGACGAACTGCTAGGAGGAGTTCAGTCACCCTTCTCTCTCTCTCTGATCTCGATCCGATCCTTGATCCTCGATGCTCGATCTCGAACCTCCTCTCCCTATGGGTGGCTGGTCCTATTTATAGGCAATGGCCCTGGGCCTCTTCCCAAATATTGAGCGGGAAGGGCGCCAACAATTGGCCATTTTGAAGGGGAACATCTGGTACACTTATCCTGACTAAAGTTGGTCCTCGCCTGCACAAAGCTCTGGTGGTGACGTCGTCTTGGGCTCCACGATGACCTCCATCTTGCAGTCCTCCTGGTCTTGGTCTTGTTGCACCGAAATGGCAACCTTTGCCTGATGCATCGGTACCCCGCGGCTGCGCTTGCCCCCTTTGCACTAAAGGGGAAAGGAGGACACTGCGCGGGCTGGCGCCCGCCTGGCGCCCTTGGTCGTCATGGCTTGCGTCATGGCACCTCGTTAAGTACCCCGCCTTGATCTCTCCGCCTCCTTGCGAGCCAGTCTGGTGAGGCCGTGCCTGAGGAGGCTCCGTGTCGTCCGCCCCGCGAGGCTTGGCCCCTTGCGAGGGTCTTGGGTCTGTGTTGATGAAGATGGGCCGTGCTGGGCCCCCCTTTGAGCCACGCCGCAGGTCGCAGGCAGGCAAGTCTGGGGACCCCCATTCCCAGAACGCCGACAGTAGCCCCCGGGCCCAAGGCGCGCCCGGACTTGGCCGTGCAGGGAGGCGGAAGGGCAAGAGCGAAGCACCGCGGGCCCTATCAGCCTGCGGCCTTGGGCGCCGTGTGGCGGTTGATTGGACGTGGGCGTCTCCAGTTCCCCATGGTGCCTCGGCAACTGCACGGATTGGACAAGTCCCTGCATGCAAAGCGGGTCATGATTACCTACGATCGTGGACGTCGGCGGTTGGCCTTCGTCGGCCATAAGTACATAACGGCGCGCACCCTTCCAGTCCATCCCTTCTTGCTTCTCCTTCTTCCCGGTTCTTGCTCCGTCTTGCTGCGATGGCTCCGATCCGCCGGTTCTCAACGACAGAGAAGGGAAAGGCTCCTCGAGAGGAACCAGACCCGCTCCCGCCGAAGAAACGGCTCGTCCTCGGCGGCCCGGACGAGGGGGCCCATCAGGTGGTGTCGAGGCCCTGGTGCGAGTGGCCACTGCCGGGGTTCCCACTTCCCATGTACGCCCACAACAAGGCCCCGGAAGGAGCTGATGCTGATCACCACGACCGGCGCCGCCGTCGGCGCCGACGGGTCACGAAGGTGTGGGTCGTCCCCCCTGGGGTCCACACCGAGGGCTCCTCCCGAGAGTTCATGTTCCACGCCGCCATGCCTCCTCAGTCTTGGATTCGCCTTCCTCCCTTCTTTGCCTCCAACATCCCGCAGGGAGAACTCCTGGAGCTTTGGCTGCAGCACGCCGGTTGCAGCACCCTCGCGACCGAGGCAGAGGTCGCGGTCGTTGCCCCGGGCGAGGTCTTCATGACGCGAGGCTGGAGCGAAGTCGCCCGGGTTTGCTGGACAAGAGGCGCCTTCGCGATCCACTTGGAGTACGATGGTGCTTCGGTGATGTTCTTCAAGGTCTTCGATGCGAACGGGCACCGGCTGGAGTGCTGCCCCGGGAGAGGTGGCCGGGACCCTGCTGCGGCGAGGACTGGGCCCGCCGACCACTCCCTTGGCGGCTCCTCAGGTGGTGGAGGCATTGGAGGTTCTAGCGACTCCGGCGAGCTCTTCGCGACTCCAGAGACGAGCGACGACAGTTACGAGCCCCCGAGCCGGCGCCGCTGCTGGAGCAGGGCGGGCTCGTCAGGCCGTCGCCGCCTCTGATCTGGATGGGGTTGGCGCCGGTGCTTGATGGCCCACTGTTGATGATGGCGTCTTTTGCAGGGGCGCGCATAGTTAGCATCCTTTTAGGATTTGTTCCCTACGAGGAATCAAAGACCCGTCTCGTGGGGGCTTGTAAGGTGCCTGTGATCCTGTTTTGTTAATATAACCCTTGTCGTAAAATTGTGCGAGTTGCTCATTCCGTCTTAGCTCAGTTCTCCCTTTCGAACCTCACGAGGGCTTGGTGCTCTGCGCCGACAGGTCCCAGTCCCAAGGCGGCTTCAGCCGTTGCTGGTATGCCAGGTCGTGATGCCGTGGTCAAGGCCAGGAGGTGAGCGACCCAGAGTCCGGTAAGAGCCCCTGAGTCGCGATGCTCAGGAGGTCCCCTTTGGCGCTCAAGCAGCCGTCATTCGGTGAGAAAGGAGAGCGGCGTCGCTAACATGGGATTGCATAAGGTGCGGGGATGGTGCCACGGTAGCTGGTGCTTCCCGGTGGTGACTTATCTCGAGAATCAGGGGTCGCTCTCTGGTGTGTCGCCGGGTCCGTGCGTCGGCGGGCGTGAGGTTGCTCGGCGAGGTCCTCGCATGTCCCTCCCCTCTCGCCTTTGCTCCCCTTTCTGCTCTACGTCCTCGGGTCCCGGCCCTCGAGCGAGTCTCAGCCGTCACTGGTATGCCAGGTCGCGATGTCGTGGACAAGGCCAGAGGGTGAGGGCTGGAGAGCCAGTAGGAGCCTTGAGTCGCGATGCTCAGGCACCCCCCCTTTAACGTGCAAGCGGTTTGCGCGGATGAGAGTGAAGGAGACACCGCAAGGGCCTCGCCTGACGCGGCTCCTTTAGGAGATCCTGTAAACCCATCATAGAAAGAACGAGGGGTTGCCATGACAATTGACAGTCAGCCGTTGGTTGCTTCCGAGGGGCGATGAGGCACTGAAGGCTTGACGAGGTGGCGCCATGCGGGGCTGCCGCGGCCAGAGCTCAGCCATTCAGGTTTGTCGGTGTTGCAGGGACGGACCCATGCGCAAGCGTCCTTCCGTTTGGGAGAAGTTCCGTCAGTTGGCGTCAGTTGAGCGGCAACTAGGTCAAACACATTAGCCGCGAAGAAGTGGATCCATTCAAATAGATGTTGGGAAGGCGGACATCACTGGGTCAGGCCCGAGCGACTTGGGGATGATGCAGCCCGAGGGGCGCCCCGAACAAGGTAAGCTAACAACATGAAATAAAAGGGATACATGCCGCAGGGACGGACCCACGCGGCCCGGGAATAATGCAGCCCTGGGGGGCGCTCCCAGCTGGAAATGAAACTTGAAAGATGTCACCTGATGATGTTGAGGACGAAGGACTGTTGGTGTAGCAGACTCGGTGGGCTGCGGAAGCCGATCCTCACGAGACCCCTGGCCTAGGGGCCTCGGGAGGCTCCGGAGGCGCTGGTGGCTCCTCGCGGACCATCTCCATCTCCGCCAGGGCTGCGGAACGCCTGGCCTCTTGTGCCTCCATGATGCCCCTCATGAGGCGCTGGTACGTGGCAGCCGCGTTCGGCAAGCCGTAAGGCATGCGAACGTAGCTGTGGGGTGGACCTCCGCAGTGCCCCACTCGCGAGGGCCAGAGGCGCTCCAGAGACGCGACTCGAATGAGCCCTGGTATGTCGATGCAGACGCGCAGCCCACCATCCTCACCTGGATGGGGAGCCACTGCTGGTAGGCGGCGGCCGCCTTTCATGACTCCTAACTCCTGTAGCTCCTGAATGGCCTTGCTGACGAACTCCTGAGGGTCTGGCTCTCCTTGCCTTACTCCTTCTTGAGGGAAACGTGCTTCGAAACACCCCTGCATGTGGTGCCCAAGCGCCTCCCTCGTGACCCTAGCCAGGTCGGTGGCCCTCCAGGGGAGAGCCCCCGAGCCCTGCCTAAGGAGGGCGCTGGGCGCGCTTTCCTATGCGATGGAAGGAGGTTCCCCCTGGGCAAGCGCGGGCTCAGAGGGGCCTGCCTCCTGAGGGGCCGGGCCAGATGATGTATTCTTCTTCTTGGGGGCGGTCTTGGGAAGCCTCCTGCTTCCGCGATCCGGGTCTTCCAGTGACGCGGCCTGAAAGGCTCGCTCCAGGGAATACACCGCGTCCTTCTCTTCACAGGGCACCGTGATGACTCCGCCACTTCCTGGCATCTTGAGGACGTTGTAGCCGTCGTGAGTTACGGCCATGAACTTGGCCAGCGTTGGGTACCCAAGGATGGCGTTTTACGACAGGCGAATGTGAGCGACGTCGAAGTCGATGAGCTCGGTGCGGTAGTTGTCGCGTGCCCCGAAGGTGACAGGGAGGCGGACCTGCCCAATCGGGATCGTGGAGCCGTCGGTGACTCCGGAGAAATGCTTGGTTGGCTGAAGCTGGTTGTAGGGCACTTGGAGATTGTTGAATGTTTCCACGGACAGGACGTTGAGCCCTGCCCCGCCATCGATGAGGGTCCTGGTGACCACCATGTTGCTGATGGTTGGGGAACAAAGCATCGGGAGGACTCCGGCTGTAGCCGCACACTTGAGCTGATCTGCTGAGCCGAACGTGATGGCGCATGCCGACCACCTGAGAGGGTGCGTGGCTTCGAGCTTGGGGAGGACTGCATTCACTTCATAGGCGAACTGCTTTACGATGCGTTGAGAAGCTGGGGCTTGAGCCCCGCCCAGGATGCAGGCGATCGCGCGCGGCTCCTGGAAGCCCCAGCCCCCTCATCCTGGTGGCGGTCCTCGTTTCTCCTTGGCTGCGGCGGCAGCGGAGGGAGGCCTGCGTTGCCTTGCGGGGGATCCTCACGAGGCTGATCCCTCTAGTCTCCCTCGCGAGGCGGATCTTGCCAGCGATCCTCGCGAGGTTGATCGCGCCACCCTTGGCGCGGGCCACGGTCTTCCCAGCGTCCTGCGTTCCTTCCTCCTCCTCGACCGTAGCCCCAGTCACCGCGGTCGGGGCGACGGTCGATCCTTCCTTCTCGCACGGCTTGGAGCTCTTGACATTCGTTGGTGTTGTGGGTGTGGAGGTCGTGGTACACACAGTATCGACTGCCCTTGGAAGGTTCGGGCTGATCTCTGCCCCGCTTGGTGTCTGGTTCTGCCGCGAGCACGGCAGCCCCCTTGCGCTTCACATCCTTGGCCTTGGGCTTCTTCTCTTCTGGGTCTGCGACAGGCAGCTCGAGGAGGGAGATACGCCCTTCCTCAGCCCTGGCGCACTTGGTTGCCAAGTTGAACAGCTCCAAGGAAGTGCACAGGTCTTCATGTATCGCCAGCTCCTCCTTCATCTTGACATCGCGCATGTCGTCGAAGAAGGCTGAGATGATGGCCTCCTCAGTCACCCTGGGAATCTTGAGGCGTGCGTTGTTGAAGCGCTGGATGTACTTCTGCAGGGTCTCCCCGGGTTGTTGCTTGATGCGGCGCATGTCGCTCATGGCGGGTGGCCAGTCACGAGTACCTTGGAAGTTGGCGATGAAGTGGGTGCGCATCTCATCCTAGGAGGAGATCGTGCCTGGAGCTAGGTTCAGGAGCCAGGTGCGGGCCCCGTCCTTGAGCGCCATGGGAAACCAGTTCGCCATGACCTTCTCGTCTCCGTTGGCAGCTTCGATGCCTAGCTCATAGAGCTGGAGGAACTCCGCAGGGTCGGCCGTGTCGTCGTAACGAGGAGGCAGGTCTGGCTTGAACTTGCCGGGCCACGCAACGCTTCGTAGCTCGGTGGTGAAGGCACGACAGCCTGCTGTGGCCATGGGAGGCCTTGGGTGACGGAGAGCTTGGTCTTGCATGTCCCCACGCGCTGCAGTTGGGAGTAGCACGGGGTCTTGACATGCGGGAGCAGGAGCATGGTCGCGACGTGCTGGAGCAGGGAGCGCCCGGGCAGCTTCTTGCGGGCGAGGGACTTCTTGGCAGCTCTTCTCTTGCCGCGCTGGCACCTGACGGAGTGGGTTCCGCCCAGGGGCCACGCGCCTTGGAGCCATGGTGCCTTCTTGAGGAGGAGGCGGCCGGGGCGCCGCCAGAGCCTCGTCGCCCGCGCGGGGCGGGGTGCGGTGCAGCGGAACGGACGGCGCAGGAGAGCCCCCTGCGGCGCAGACGAGCTCGGCGACGCGGTCGAGCCATTCTTCGTAGACGTCGTCGACGGGACGGTAGCGCAGAAGCTTGTTTGCCGCGATGAGCGCAGCTCGAGCCTCCATGGGTGCGCGGAGCGCGCGGGACGAAGAACCATCTGGGGTGAGCGAGGGAGTAGCGGTGCGGCCGTCTTGCCGCACTGACGGATGCTGAAACGATGCTTGCTGCTCGTCCCCCGCCGGGCCGGTGGCAGCGTTGACGGCAGGTAACGGGGAACGGCGAGGACGCCCGCCGACAGGAGCCGTCTGGGCGACGCGGGAAGCGAGAGCGGCCCGGCGCTTGGCGCGGGCCCGACGAGCGTTAGACATGGGCGCGATGGTCGGAGGAGAACGGGGTGGTGGAAGACGAATTTCGGCGCACCCCTACCTGGCGCGCCAAATGTCGGATTTCGGGTTCCGGCAGACCCTTGAGGTTCGAACACTGGGGTGCGCGCAGAGATTTTTCCTTCTACCTACCTGCACACCTCCGCCTCGCTAAGATCTAAGCTATGGAAAGAACAGCACAAGAAACACAGGATTTATACTGGTTCGGGCCACCGTTGTGGTGTAATACCCTACTCTAGTGTGTGGTGTGGTGGATTGCCTCTTGGGCTGATGATGATGAACAATACAAGGAAGAACATCCTCGCGAGGGTCTGTTCTTGGCTGGGGGGGACGAACTGCTAGGAGGAGTTCAGTCACCCTTCTCTCTCTCTGATTTCGATCCGATCCTTGATCCTCGATGCTCGATCTCGAACCTCCTCTCCCTGTGGGTGGCTGGTCCTATTTATAGGCAATGGCCCTGGGCCTCTTTCGAAATATTGAGCGGGAAGGGCGCCAACAATTGGCCATTTTGAAGGGGACCATCTGGTACAGTTATCCTGACTAAAGTTGGTCCTTGCCTGCACAAAGCTCTGGTGGTGACGCCGTCTTGGGCTCCATGATAACCTCCATCTTGCAGTCCTCCTGGTCTTGGTCTTGTTGCACCGAAATGGCAACCTTTGCCTGATGCATCGGTACCCCGCGGCTGCGCTTGCCCCCTTTGCACCAAAGGGGAAAGGAGGACACTGCGCGGGCTGGCGCCCGCCTGGCGCCCTTGGTCGTCAAGGCTTGCATCATGGGCACCTCGTGAGGTACCCCGCCTTGATCTCTCCGCCTCCTCGCGAGCCAGCCTGGTGAGGCCGTGCTTGAGGAAGCTCCGTGTCGTCCGCCCCACGAGGCTTGGCCCCTCGCGAGGGTCTTGGGTCTGTGTTAATGAAGGTGGGCCGTGCTGGGCCCCCCTTTGAGCCACGCCGCAGGCCGCAAGCAGGCAAGTCTGGGGACCCGCGTTCCCAGAACGCCGTCAATCACCTGATCAATTCTTGGCAGAGCAAACGGGTCCTTGGGCCAGGCCTTGTTGAGGCTCGTGTAGTCAATACACATTTGCCACTGCTTGTTCTTCTTTAGTACCAGGACCGGGTTGGCTAGCCACTCTGGAAAGAATACTTCCATAATGAAGCTGGCTGCTAGGAGTCGGGCTATCTCTTCTCTGACAACTCTTCTCTTCTCTTTTGATAGGCGGCGCAGGGGCTGCCTGACCGGCTTTGCATCAGATCGGACATGTAACTTCTGCTCGGCGAATTCCGTCGGTACACCTGGCATGTCTTTGGGGGACCATGCGAAGATATCCCGATTCTCATGGAGGAAATCAACGAGCTTGCCTTCCTATTTGCTGTCGAGGTTTGCGCCTACGATAGCGTACCTCTCCGGGTGCTCCGGATCCAAGGGTATCTTCTTTGTCTCCTTGGCCGGCTTGAACGAACCCTCAGCCTCCGACTCCTTTGGGTTGGGCGACACAGGCAGACGACTTCCGGTAGTCGCCGGCTACAGTCAGAATTCCCCTGGAACTGGGCATCTTCATTTTGAGGTAGGCGTAGTGGGGGACCGCCATGAACTTGGCCAGGGCGGGTCGGCCAAGTAGTGCATGGTATGGGCTCTTGAGGTCCACCACCTCAAACCAAACTGACTCTCGGCGGAAGTGATCTTTGTCTCCAAAGAGGACGTCCATCAGGATCTTGCCGATTGGAGATCAGGAAAGCCCAGGAACAATGCCGTGGAACACAGTCCGGCTGTTCTGAAGCTGTCTTTGCTTGATTCCTAATTTCTCCATGGTGTCTTTGTATAGGATGTTGATTTTGCTGCCTCCGTCTATCAGAACTCGCGAGAAACGAGCGGCTCGTTTATCTGTGGCGAAGGTGGCATCCAAGACCAAGGCATAGGAGCCCGAACTCGGCATCACCTTTGGGTGATCAGCCCTGCTCCAGCTGATAGGCTTCTCGGACCAGTGCATGAACTCTGGCGTCTTTGATGCTACTGCATTCACCTCTTGTCGCTGTAGCCGCCTGCTGCGTTGATTGTCAGCCATACTGGTAAACACCATGTAGGCTCCGAGCTCTTCAGGGTATTCGTCTTGTACTGCGCCGACTGGCCTGACAGCCGGCTGCTGGGGAGGATGCGGAGGTGGCTTCCCAGTAGGCGGGGGAGGTAGGAGGCCATCTCCCTTGGCGATCCTGGTGAGCCAGTGGCACTTCCTGGTGGTGTGATTCGATGGCTTCGCGCCGCTAGGGAACTTGCAAGGACCGCCCAGAGTCTGCTTGTAGGAGAAGGCCGGCAACCAGTTGGGCTTGCCGCCTTTCTGTCGCTTGGGCGGAGGCTGCCCATCCGGCTGCTGGGCTTCAACTATCGCGACCTGCCAGTTGCTGGAAGCCGGCTGCGGGGCCTTGCGCTTGTGGTCGCTCTGCTGTTGTCGCCGACTGGCGTCTCCCGGTGGAGTTCTTGGAGCCTGAGGGGCCACTTTGCTAGTCGCGCTGACTTGAATCTCCGCCTTCATGGAGGAGTCGGCCGTGGCGTACTTGTCTGCTATGATCAGCAGCTCGTCGAGGGTTTCTGGCTCGTCGCAGAGGAGCTTGTGCTTGAGGAGGGTGCCTTCTCTGCACCCGGCGGTGAAGTACTCGATTGCCTGCACCTCGTGCACGCCCTCGCAGGAGTTCCAAAGTTCGGCTCAACGCATGAGGTAGTCGCGAGTCGACTCGTTGGGACCTTGCATGCACAAGGAAAGCTGACGAGGCTTGGGAGGACGGTTGTATGTGCTGGTGAAGTTGCGAACAAATGCCTCGGTGAAGTCGACCTAGCTATTGATGCTGCGGGGCTTCAGGCTGTTCAGCCATGTCCGGGCGTGCCCTGGAGCATGAGCGGAACGTATTTTACGGTGACACGCTTGTTGCCATTCGCTATGGTGACAGTCGTGGAGTAGTCGACCAGCCATTCTTCCGGCTTCACGGAGCCGGTCTACTTGGGCGTGTCTCTTGGGAGCGTGAACCCTTTGGGAAAGGGCTCGTCTCGAATGCGGGGCCCAAAACAAGGCGGACCCAACTCGTCTTCTTCTTCCAGCGCCAGGGATCGGTGAAGTCGGTCGATCCGGTGGCGGGCGTCGTTTTCTCCGACTCCCTCTCGGCGGCCAAGGCAGTCGCCGAGAGTCGGATGGTTAATAGGCAGCGGGGAGACTCGCCTTTCCTTGCGAGGAGGAGGAGGCGGACAGTCGTCCCGTCGTTCCACTGCTCTCGGGCGGCCGTCTCGGTCGTGCTCTATGGTAATGTGAGTCCGACTGTGGCTGACAGCCGGATCCTTGTCTCTTCTTCCTCGGGCGCCGCCAGTCAGCGTCCGAGACGTCGCGCCTTGGTCTCGGCGAAGGTCATCATTTTGCCGCTGCGGCGCCTCCGTGCGGCAGCCGGCCTCGTTCTGCGCGGCAGCCACGTCGAGGAGCTGCTGGACTCGCTCCATCATCAGGCGGCGTTCTTCGCCCTCGAAATTGTCCAGCTCGTCCGCCACCGTGTGGGCGGCTCGAATGTTCTCCGCAGGGGTAGCATACACAGGGAGGCTTGCCCCGAACAGGTTGGCGATGGCTACGCCGCGCTGCTGGACCGCGCCAAGGCGGCTGGTAGGCTTCTGACAAGCGTCTCATGCTAGCCAGCTTCTTCGTGCCTTCGACGAGCTGAAGGCGGCGCGCCTCCAACGTCTCTGCGTCAGCGTCTTCCGGAATGGGCACAGTCAGGTCTTGTAGCGCCGTGCCAAGTGGGTCATGCGCTCCTCCGCCGGGAGGCTCGTCATGACTGATGACGAGCACCTCGGTGACGGTGCTTCCGCCGCTTTCCGCACGAGGGAGAGGCTCGTCATAGACCACCACATTAGTGGGGAACGCGTCGAGCGACGCGGTGTCGGAGTTGACCAGCATCGGGTCGGTGGAACCAACAGACTCCAAGTCCACGGCAGGCTCGCCAGTGACGTGGAGTTGATCAAGGAGGCCCGCGAGGAGGCTCTCAGAGCCGCCCGTGCCTGCGTTGGATGCAGGTTCGTCGGAGAGGCGAACCTCGCCGACAAGTTCGGCGAGGCAGCTGGCTACGCAGGTGATCTCAACGCCGCGCAGCGCGTGAATGCTGACTTCATCTGGCGTTCCTGGCTGGCTGCGCTCGCCAGGGAGGAAAAGGGTTCCCGTCTAGAGCAGGTCTTCGGACGGCGGTGCACCATGCCCCACGGTGGGCGCCAAATGTCGGGGGTTGGGTGCGACATATGCCAAAGGATGGCTTGTCATGGTGGGGGCGAGTAGAACGTCGCCGGTGCCTGGAAACGGGATGAGGCGAAGACATGCACGCCGGCGAATCTTACCCAGCTTCAGGGCTCTCCGGGGAGATAATACCCCTACTGCTGCTTTGCAGGGTCTCTGCATGATCACTATGGCAAAGTGTTTACACGACCGCTCCTTGAGCTGTTTCCTAGAGGTAGGAGAAGGCAAGGCTAGCTTCCTCCTCCCTATATGACCTGGTCTAGTACTAATGGATTCCAACCCTTTGCATGGGTGCCCTGGGGGGTTTATATAGGCCTACCCCCAGGGGTACAATGGTAATCCGGCTAGATGCGGGCCCAGCCGTCAGTCTCTCCGGCCGCCGTTTTATCTGCCGACTCCTGGGGCCCGCCGACTGGTGGGCCCCGCCGACTGGCCCGGTACGGAGCCGACAGGTCGCGCCCGCCGTGGGCGGGTCTTGCTAGCTGCTGATTACTGTAGCTGTGCTTCTAATGACGCAGGCTTCGTCATGGAGTCGTGGCAACAGCCCCGCGCCAGGCGGACGATCACTATTGCCACTCTCCGTCACATCCGGTTAATGGCGCGTGGGCCCCGGGGGAGGAGCGGGCCGACTCCCGACGGGTCCGACTTGTGGCGCACTTGCCGTCTTCTGTGATCCCGCTGGCCGGTGGGTCCCACCGCCCAAAGGTCGTACAGACAAGCCGTCGTGGGCACAGGATTCGGTCCACCGGTGCTGATGTCAGGGCCAGCATGGCAACAGTGCCACGTCGCACGGAGATCTCCGCGGGTACGGCGTACTATGACCATGCTTGCCTTCGGAAAGGGGTGGGGGCATTCTTCACTATAGCCACTCCCTTGTCATGTCCCTCTTGATGAGCACATGGGGTTTTGCTGGAGTCGCGGGCCGACTCCCCAAGGCCGGCTTCTTGGGAAGTCATCAGTCAGGAGTCGGTTTGTCCTGAAGTCGTCCCCGGGACTCGGCCGCGAGTGGCTAGTCGGTGGCCTTGCCGCCGACTCCTCAGAAGGTGGCTCTTTGTCCTGGGGTCTTGAAGGGCGCAGCCTGCCCTGATGTCTTGAAAGGTTCTGGGACTCGGGTTAGCCTACCCGTGGCCCATTACTCCGACACCATTGGAGTGAGTTGCACTTTCAATACCTACACGGGTTAGTCCCACAAGGAACAAGCAAGGATATCCATAGACATAGAGTGATGTATACACAAGATGATGTCCATGAAAGCATTAGGTTACCTTGTCCCTTGTCTTACCAACAAGAGGGTTTGTGACTCCTTGAACTAGTGCAATATATGGAAGTTGTTTGCACTTGTTATTGCCAAATGATAAGAGTGATGTATGTTGGCGGAGTCACCCTCAAGAACTCTCTAGTTCTTCTTCTTCGGGATCCACACCATCTTGATGGGAATCCTTGGAGTTGTAGTTGTACTTGATGAGGTAGAACTTGATGTAGTCTTGGTAACCCACTTGACCAAGGCCTTAGGAGCTTCTTCAAATGTAGCAATATCCTCTTGAAGCTTGTCCTTGCCTTTTTGCTTGGGGTCTTGTGGTGGAAGATCATCTTGAGCTTGTGTTCCTTTGAAAGAAGTAGGATCATACTTCTCCTGTTGAGGAACAAACTTCATCTTGGGGTATTGATCTTCTTCCCACTCAACTCCATTGGCATTGAACTTTCGTTGAAAACCAACACCTTGATTCTTCCGGTGCCTTCCTTGCTTGCATACAATTTCCTCAAATTGCTTACTTCTGGCAAGGCTCTTGTAAACACCTTTCTCTATAATTCCCTTCAATAAGTTATTTTCTTGCTCAAGTGTAACTTGGCTAAGAGAGTCATTAGTGGAATCAAGAGAACTACTAGAAGCAACAACATTGGATTTAGCATGATTGTTGTTACTACTAGATGAAGAATCTTTCTTGTTGTTGTGGCTAGATTTAACTTGTGGCATGTAAGTAGACAAGAGTAAACGCTTGGCAATGTAAGAAGAACTTTTCATACGAAGATCGTCATTGATTGCTTTTAAGAACTCATGCTCTTGCTCAAGGTTGAGCTTTTCAAAGCGTAGCTTCTCATGAGTATTTAAAACTTCTCAATGATCTTTCAAGGTAGTTTCATGAGCTAACTTAAGAGTGTTTAGTTCTTTAGTTAGACGCTCAATCTCCTTCTTATCATCGTCATTTGTTTTATCTTGATTAGCATGATTAATACCAAGTTCATCGTAGTTTTCATAACTAGAGGTGTCAACAAGTAAATCATCATCTCCTAGCAAATCATCTTCATCACTATTGAAATCAACATACTCGGGGTGTGTTACCTTTGGACCTTTAGCCATGAAGCCTCTTCCAATTCCTTCATTTGGTGAGTCAAATATGTCGTAGGAGTTGGTTGTCACAAGTGCTAGTCCGGCAACACCTTCATCTTGAGTATATTCGGAGTCGGCGTGATAACTTCTTTCGGAGTGATGGTCGGAGTCATAGCTGGATACCCATTTACCAACATGAGCTCGATGTCTTCGTTTTGTGTAGCTCCTTGATGACTTGTCCTTCCTCTCCGAATCCTTGCTTCTCCGAGAGGGTCTTCTTTCATAACGATCATCTCTACTCCTCCTCTATCTTGATGGTGATTCTTCTCTCCTACGTCTTCTCTTGGGAGAATCTTCTCTTCTTTTGTAGGGAGCCGTACACTCATTGGAATAGTGTCTGGGTCTTCCACAATTGTAGCAGTTACGCTCACGACTAGAAGATCTTTTGTCATTGTAGGACCTTGACTTGGAACTTCTTTCCTTGCTTCTACTCTTGTAGAACTTGTTGAAGTTCTTCACCATTAGGCTCAATTCTTCATTGAAGTTTTGCTTCTCATTTGATAATGTGGGGGCATCACATGAGGCTTTGTAAGCACCACTTGACTTGTTGTGAAGCTCTTCCTTATCCTTAAGTGTCATCTTTGAGCAACAATTCTTCCAATGACTTCCGTTGGCTTGAGATCTTTGTAGTTGGGCATCATTTGGATCAATGTGCACACGGTATCATATTTTCCATCCAAGGCTCTTAGGATCTTCTTGATGATGAATCTATCGGTCATCTCTTCACTTCCTAAGCCAGCAATCTCATTTGTGATGAGAGCAAGCCTAGAGTACATTTTAGCAACACCTTCACCATCCTTCATTTTGAACTTGTCAAGTTGACTTTGAAGCACATCCAATTTGGATTCCTTGACGGAGTCGGTACCTTCGTGCATATCAATCAAAGTATCCCAAATTTCCTTTGCATTCTCAAGACGGCTGATTTTGTTGAATTCTTCGAGGCACAATCTGTTGAAGAGAATATCACAAGCTTGAGCATTGTATTGCAGCATCTTCAACTCTTCCGTGGTAGCTTCATGGTTCGGTTCTCTCCCATCAAAGAATTCACCTTGCAAGCCAATACACACAATAGCCCAAACGGTGGGGTTATGTCCAAGAATATGAATTTTCATCTTATGCTTCCAACTAGCAAAATTTGTACCATCAAAGTAAGGACCTCTGCGGTGGTAATTTCCCTCGCTAGATGTCATACTCTCCTAGGTTGTGAAACCAAGGCTATGACCACCAAAAGCTATGGAAATCAAAGCAAATGGAGACCAATGCTCTCATACCACTTATATGATCAAAAGTATGTCTAGAGGGAGGGTGATTAGACTACTTGACCAAATAAACATCTAGCCTTTTTTCCCAATTTTAGTTCTTTGTAGATTTTAGCAACTTTGCACAAGTCAAGCAATCGACCTACACATGCAATTCTAAGAGTATAGTAGCAGAAAGTAAAACAATGGCATATGAAGGTAAAGGGAGGAGTTTGAGGGAGCAAATGCAATGTTGACACAGAGATTTTTTATCCATGGTTTCGACAGGTAGTGCTATTGTACATCCACGCTGATGGAGACTTCAACCCATGAAGGGTAATGGTTGTGCGAGTACACGGAGGGCTCCACCCACGAAGGGTCCATGAAGAAGCAACCTTGTCTATCCCACCATGGTCCTCTCCCATGAAGGACTTGCCTCACTTGGGTAGAACTTCACGAAGTAGGCGATCTCCTTGCCATTACAAACTCCTTGGTTCAACTCCACAATCTTGACGGAGGCTCCCAACTGACACCTAGCCAATCTAGGAGACACCACTCTCCAAGAGGTAACAAATGGTGTGTTGATAATGAACTCCTTGCTCTTGTGCTTCAAAAGATAGTATCCCCAACACTCAACTCTCTCTCACAGGATTTAAATTTGGTAGAAAGAAGATTTGAGTGGAAAGCAACTTGGGGAAGGCTAGAGATCAAGATTTATGTGGTTGGAATGGAATATCTTGACCTCAACACAAGTGTAGGTGGTTCTATCTCAGAAAATGTATGTTGGAAGTGTAGGCATGTTCTGATGGCTCTCTCCACGAATGAAGAGTGGGTGGAGGGGTATATATAGCCTCCACACAAAATCTAACCGTTACACACAATTTACCAAACTCGATGGGACCGAATCATGAAACTCGGTCAGACCGATTTGGTTCATAATGTGATCATTAGGGTTTTCGGTGGGACTGACATGTCAACTCGGTGGTACCGATGTCATTAGGGTTAGGGTATAACTTAATCTCGGTGAGACCGATTACACAAACTCAGTGAGACCGATTTTGGCAATAGACTAACCAGAGAGTTGGTCAGGCAAACTCGATGGGACCGATTCTCTCATCTCGGTTGGACCAAAACATTACGAAAGGGAAATAGAGAGTTTGCATTGCAATCTCGGTGGGACTGACCGCTCATCTCGGTTTGACCGAAACGTTACGAAGGGAAACATAGAGATTACAATCCCATCTCGGTGAGACTGAGATCCCTATCGGTGAGACCGAAAAGACTAGGGTTTCTGGCAATGGTTATGTTAACAGAACTCGGTGGCGCTGGATAGAAAATTTCGGTGGCGCCGGGTTTAACTTTTGGTTTGGGACATATGTGGATATTACAAAGTAGTAGAGGGCTTTGGAGCATATCACTAAGCATTTTGAGCAAGAACCTCATTAAGCAGCACCTCACCCCCTCTTGATAGTATTGGCTTTTCCTATCGACTCAATGTGATCTTGGATCACTAAAATGAAAAATGTAGAGTCTTGTGCTTTGAGCTTGAGCCAATCCTTTTGTCCTTGGCATTTTGAGGGGTCCACTTTTCTAATCCATGCCATGCCAATCATTGAGCTTTCCTGAAATATTTATCTTGAAATAGCATTAGCTCAATGAGCTATATGTTGTTAGGAATTACCAAAACCACCTAGGGATAGTTGCACTTTCACTTATTCTTATAGTCGTGAGCAGAGTCACTCAACCCCTCGTCCAAGCCGGAGTTATAGTAGGCACATTGATTCACTGGCAATTTCAAGCAGTGAACGGCGCCGCAACCAGCCTCGCGGACATGACCTGGCGTGTGGTGTTGCCAATGCCGAGCCTTTGGTGGATTAGGGCAGAGCGTGTCAGGAGGCCGAGCTGGCGGTTCAACAAATGGCTCATCAGTGTTCTCCGGTTTATCCGTCAACTTCGGTGGAGGCGGGCGTGACCTCTAGAACCTTGGGTGTGCCATGTTTAGTGTCGGCTATATGTAATGAGCATTTGCCCAAGGATTTTAAGGGTCCTCGTAAGGTGCCTAACTACACAGCAGATCAACCCCCTAAAGCTTGGGTTGAAAGTTACGAGATGGCAATGGAGCTACTGGATGTTGGCGATGCCGCATGCGCTAAGTATTTCACCATGATGTTGGACGGGACGGCTCGTACTTGGTTGAAGGGTTGCCACCCAACTCCATTGGATCATGGGCCGAATTAAAAGCCCAGTTTATCCAGAACTTTAAAGACACGTGCAAGCAGCCTATGTCTATCGTGGATTTAGACTCATGTGTCCAAGAAGAGGGCGAGTCAACAACCCATTGGGTGCGCCGAGTCTCAGCCATCCTGCACTCATCAGATCGTATCAATGTCGGTTCAGCAGTTCTAATGTTGGAGAAAAACTGTTGTTTTATGCCTCTTAAGCAAAAGCTGGTGCGGATTAAACACCACTACAACAACATGGGGGAGCTGATGGCGGCTCTTGTCACGTACGCCGACTCTGATAGTACCAAGGACCCCGAGTCTGATGACGAAAGGCTGGGTAAGGGAAAGAAGGGCAGCATCACGAAAGGGCAGCAGCATAACCCGATGAGTCAGGGTGGCAGTGGTAAGCGCAAAGCTGATGGTAATTTGGATTTTGTGGCTAACACCAATGCACGGGATAATAATCAGTGCTGCAAGGGAAAGCCGCCCCCTCGGTTTGGCGGGCCAAGATTCAATCTTGAGGAAATAATGAATCAGCCCTGCCCGAAGCATGGTACGCGAGAAAAGCTGGCCACTCACCTCTGGAAGGATTGCTTTATTATGAGGGAGTATAGAAATTCCAACTTTTTCCAGAACAATCATGGGCCAGATGGCGGCTCAGGATCCGGTTTTCATGGTCCGGGTCACGGTGGTGGCGCTTCTAATTCCGATTTCCAAAGCCAAGGCAATGAGGGTGGTTTTCATCAATAGTCTGGTCAAGGGAATCAACAGCAAAAGTTTGGTTATCAGAGTAATCCAAAACAATTGAATAGTGGACAGTATCATGTCTTCACCACGAGCTTGTGTAAGCGAGATCAGAAACTCCATAAGAGGGCAGTAAACGTGGTTGAACTGGCGATCCGCCATTATTTACGGTGGTCTGAACACCCTATTCTTTGGAGTCGTGAGGATCACCCACCCTGGGTTGATAATCCAGGCCACTTAGCTCTGGTAGTAGCACCACAGGTTGGAGGGTACAGGTTTACTAAGGTCCTCATGGATGGAGGCAGTAGCATTAATATCCTTTATTATGATACTTTCCATCGTATGGGATTGACTGACAAAAATCTTAAGCCGTCCAATACCATTTTCCATGGAGTGGTGCCTGGTAAGTCGGCGTATCCTGTGGGAAAGATCGCTTTGGAAGTGGCCTTTGAGGATGAACATGATTCTAGAGCGGAGACTTTGACCTTTGAAGTTGTCAAAATCCGGAGCCTGTATCATGCTCTGTTTGGACGGTCGGCTTATGCTAAGTTCATGGCAAGGCCGTGTTATGTTTATCTGCAGCTTAAGATGTTGGGTCATAAGGGCACCATCATGGTACATGGGAGTTGGAAGATAGCCTTGGATTTTGAAGAAGGCGATGCTGCTTACTCTGAGTCCATCTGTGCAATAGAGGAGTTGAAATTTTACAAGGATAATGTTGACCCGTCGGATATGACATCTTTGAAGAAGCCAACCGTAGAGCATGACCCCTTGTTGAAGTTTAAGTCAGGAGATGACACTAAGCTAGTTGATTTCGTTCCTGGCGATTCATCCAAGCAGTTCAGCATCAGTGCTAATGTAACATCCCGAATTTTCAATTTGGAATGTTATACACTAGATCGTCATTGCATATCATATTTTATTGCATTTTGGTTGATCCAGAAATTTCACGCAACTCAAGGACCCTCGGAGAGAGTTGGGGATTTCGTTATTTTCACATTTGAGTTTTCTCAAATTTTGAAAATAGGATCATTTGATTTGATTTATTTTATCTTCAATTGTTTCTATCACAAAATATAAGAGAGGGAATAAAATGACTTTCCCAAAAATAAATAAATATTGAGGATTTAATAATAAAATCAAATAAGATTTTATTTTATATTTATTTCCTATTTTATTTGAATTTATGAAAAAATGTGTGTTTTCCAAAATTGCATTTAGGCCCCAAATAAATGTTCATCCTGTGCGGCTTGATTTTAGAAGTCGGGGAAAATTTATTTCAGGATTTTTGGAGTCGGTTTAGTTTTCCTTTTGTTTTTTCTGAGCGTAATTATTTTAAAAAAATCTGAACCGACCTTGGGCCGTGTCCGGCCAGGACTCCGCCTGCTGGGGCTTTATATAGCGCGACCCCGGGCCGCCCCTAGCCCAAAGCCGCCGCCGCCGCCCGCCCAAACCCTAGCCGCGCCGCGCCCTAGCCGCCGCCGACGAGGTCAAGCCGCCCGCCGTTTTTTTTAGAAAACCGTTGGTTTTCACCGGTTATTTTTGGTTTTTTTAGATTTGTTTTTTAGATAGATCGGTTTTTTTCTCGGTTTAGTTATTTAGCGAGCGTTCGCTCATTGTTCGTTTTAACGAACGCGTTCATCATTTAGATCCAGATAACGAATGTTCGTTCGTTAATCTGTTGGTCGTTTTCTTTTCTCGGATTAAATCCATGATTTTTCTGATCGCGATTTCTGATCCGATTTTCATTCTAGTATAACTTATCGCTTGTTTATCGGAATCAGGCAATTCAAGCGCCTGGAGTTTCGTCTCGAAACCCTCTTTCCGTTTAACCAACTCAAACCAGTTTTTGCTTATGTAAAATTTGACCTAGATCCAGAATAGTAAACAAAGCTTGTTTCTTTTGCCGTTTGTCTTTCGTTGCTTCGTTCGATTTGATTCTTTTTGCCAACCGAAGATCGTAAGTTGAACTTACTGGTTAGTTGTCTTTTTTGAGTTTTACATGTGCATTAGTTGAGTACTTATTGTGTGCTTGTTTGTTTGCGATAGAGTACCCGGAGTGCGTCGCTTGCTACTTCGAATCGCTAGGTTTTGCGGATCATCAGCAAGGCAAGTAACACTTTGATCATACCTCCTACTACCCAGTTTTTATTGCATTAGATCAATCCTCACACATTGCATGATTAGGATCTAATTAAATTGTGGGTTTGGGAAGTAGATGAGGTAGTACCTATTACCTGTTATTATCAAACCTTTGGGAGTTACTTCTACGTTTGCTTATTATGCCATGCTATGCTAGTAGACGTGGATTGGGTGAGTGTATCCATGACAGATGTGAGATTGTTAAATTAATGGTTTATCTAAGGTGGCAACTTAAATACACATCTGGGTGGATTGAGGCACCTGGGTATTCCAGCGATTGCCTGTTTTTCTTTTGGACCGCCACCCAGGCTCAAAGGGATCATGAGATTATTCATACTAGAAACTTCCGTGTGCAGCCACAAGCTACTATGGGCTCTAGCATAGTTGATTAAGTTGTGCGAACTCTTACAGTGGTAGACTAGCAGATGTAGGGGAAAGTAGGTGTAACGGTCTACCCGATCGTAAGGTGTGAGCGCTTCTGAAAAACTATGTCTCGGTCATCCGTTTCTCAAACACCATGTAGTGCGAGAATCCCAGCGGAGGAGATCGAGTCTTGTGGGGAAAAGTGCGCAAACCTCTGCAGAGTGTATAAACTAATCATGGTTAGCCGTGTCCCTGGTTATGGACATCTTGAGTATCTAGTACTTGGATTATCATGTGAATCTCATCATGTTACTCTAATTAATTTTGTTGGGTTTTAATGATGATGCTTAATTGGGATTGAGAGGGTGTCTACACTCTCAATGTTTAACAACCACCATGATAGCTAAATAAAATTTATTCCTTTGCAGTAGGGAAAATTTGGCTTTACGCAAAACTGTAACCATAGAGCTTTCCACCAGCCAAATATGCATATAGTATAGCCTTATTCTTTCATTGCTCTCTATGTGTTACATTGCCAGCATATTCCATGTGCTGACCCGTTTCGGGCTGCAACGTTCATGTTGCAGACTTTTCAGACGACGAGTAAGGTGCTTTTAGGTCGTGGTTCTATACTCAGTGATGCCGTTGGAGTTGATGGACTCACTTATCTTCCAAGCCTTCCGCTGTTATCGTTATTAGATGGCCTTAAGCCATATTTATTGTAATAAGTTCTCTTGTGAGACACTCGATGTAATAAGTGTGTGATTGCTACTCTGTTATAAATCCTTCAAGTACTGTGTGGTGTCAGCATTACTGATCCAGGGATGACACCGGAGCACAGAGATTGGACCGTTTGAGGTCTGGTCGCTACAAGATGGTATCAGAGCACACGCTGACTGTAGGACACGACCACTAAGCTAAAGCCCTAGATCACTACTCACTCTTCTCATTCTGACTCCTCATCTTTTCTACTCTTTTAGGATGGCGGATGCAAGGAACACGTTCATGCAACCGGATGAAGACACACCCTTTGGATGTCACTTGAAGGAAGTCACTAGATATCTAAACATAAGATTACCAAGCTTCACCGGAACTTACAACGCCACTTTACCTGAAGAGGAGCGCTGGATGATCCAAGTTCAAGTTCCAGGAAGGACGTTCATGCCAGTCACTGAGCCCATAGAGTTTTCCTTTGATGCACCAACCTGGAGTCTAGGAAAGAGCATGGCAGCTCACATCGCCGTGGGACGCATTGGAGAAGTTTACCGCAATGATCTCAAGGATACTATCTACCAGATTTGTGGGCGCCGAGATGAACACTGGGAGATGATCACCACCAGGAAGGATAGATCAATTGCAGCTTTTATCCAGGAGTTAAACCAGCACATTCGACGTCAGGAGAACCAGATGTGCACCGACATGATAGATCTGAAGAAGGCGAGGACAAGAATCAAGGAACTGGAGGAAGAACTCAAGGCTACACGTGAAGATTATGAAGAGGAAATCGAAGTATTAGTGGAGAAGAATGACGATCTGATCAAGAAGATCGGAATATTTATGGGAGGACACCAGTAGAAGAAGACGAAGAACCCAAGGAGATTCGCCTGGAAGACTACATCATCATCGACGACACCGACTCGGATCCAGATGATAGCGATGATGACTATGTTGATGAAGCTGGAGCAGATATCATGGAGTCTGCAACCGAAGAATATTTCTAGTAGACCATCCCAACAGTAGTAGTAGTCCACCATGTAAATATAGTAGTCCGAGCACTTTTGCGATAGTTAGATCGATTGTATGCCCTTGTTTGATTGAATGAAGTGAATTGTTTGTTTTTGCCTCATGTGCATATGGGTAGTGTTTTCTCTCTAGACCCCTCTCTATTCTTAAATCTCATCTTTTCTAAACCCTCAAATGCCTCCGAGACATGACCCCGGATTTACCTTCCCACTGGAGCTCACTCAGTTGATCCAGCAGCAGAACACGTTGATGCAGTTGCTAGTCCAGAATTAGAATCAGGGAAACAACAACAACAACCCACCACCACCACCACCTGTTGATCACTTAGCCCGTTTTCTTAGGCTGAATCCGCCGGTGTTTTCCAGTAGCACCGAGCCGATAGTAGCAGATGATTGGCTCCGCAAGACAGCAAGGGAGTTGACCACGGCAGGATGCACAGATGCGGAAAAGGTGAAGTTTGCCGCACATCAGCTTGACGGACCCGCAGCATCATGGTGGGAGAATTTCACATCCACTTTCCCTATTGACACTGTCACATGGGACCAGTTCTAGCAGGCTTTTCTTACTGCCCATGTTTCAGCAGGAGCTATGGCCCTGAAGAAGCGTGAGTTTCGCAACTTCCGCCAAGGAGGACGGACAGTTGGCCAGTATGTGGAGGACTTTAGTAAACTAGCACGTTATGCCCCAAATGACGTTGCTACGGATGCAGCTAAGCAGGAGAAGTTTCTGGAAGGACTGAATGATGAGTTGAGCATGCAGTTGATGGTAGCAACCTTCAACAACTACCAGGAGTTGGTAGATCGTGCTCTTATGATTGAAGGGAAGCAGCAGCAGATTGAGAATCGCAAGAGAAACTATGGACAAGGGAAGTACAATTCAGGAGCTCAGCAGAAGCCATGTTTTACCCCTAGACTAGGAGGACATTTCCAGCATACCCATGGAGGAGGTAGCTCGCACAATCATAATGGCACCAAGAATGGTAATGGGAATGGAGGAAGCAACAGCCAGAACCGTACCAACCCATCAACCACAGCCAAGAGAGACCTGAGCCAAGTCACTTCCTTTAAGTGCCAGAAGACCAGACATTATGCCAATGAATGTTCTGAATCTCAGAATGGAAATGGCAATGGAAGCTCTGGGAAGAAGCCGAACCCTTTATACAGGGGACAGGTGAACCACGTTAACATGGAGGAGGTTGAAGAGCAGCCGGATGCAGTAATCAGCAAGTTTTTGGTTAAGTCATTTACTACACTCGTTCTTTTCGATACTGGTGCATCGCATTCGTACATATCAAGGGGATTTGTGGATAAGTATAACCTGCCCACCAAAGTTCTTAGAACACCCATGTTAGTAAGCTCACCAGGAGCGGAGTATATGGCTAGTAAGGGATGTTTTCAAGTGCCATTGAGTATAGGTAGGCATGTGTTTCCCTCGGATTTGATCATTTTGGAATCACAAGGTTTGGATGTAATTCTGGGTATGGATTGGCTGTCGATGTATGGAGGAAATATCAATTGCGCCAGTAAGTCAATTTTGCTTACCACCCCAAAAGGGAGAAGAATCAGGTATGTATCCCGGCATGTGCCTAAGAGGACCCAAGTAAATTTGTTAATAGGAGCTGTGCAGGAGGAAGTACCAGTAGTGAAGGATTTCCCTACTGTATTTCCAGAGGAGTTACCAGGCATGCCAACAGATAGAGATATTGATTTTTTGATTGAGCTTTTGCTAGGCACAGGGCCAATATCTAAGAGACCATATAGGATGCCCGCAAAGGATTTGGAAGAGATTAAGAAGCAGATTAAGGAGTTACTGGTTAAAGGATATATCCGCCCAAGTTCTTCGCCTTGGGGATCGCCAGTACTTCTAGTGGAGAAGAAGGATGGATCATTAAGGATGGTTGTTGATTATCGAGGATTGAATGAAGTAACCATCAAGAACAAGTAACCACTACCGATGATCAATGATCTGTTTGATTGATTGCAAGGAGATAAGGTATTTTCAAAGATCGATCTGCGATCAGGATACCATCAGTTGAAGATTCGAGAACAGGATATACCTAAGACGGCTTTTACCACCAGGTATGAGCTGTACGAGTATACGGTTATGTCATTTGGTTTGACTAACACACCTGCATATTTTATGAACATGATGGACAAAGTGTTTATGGTGTTTTTGGATAAATTTGTCATAGTGTTCATTGATGATATTCTGGGTTACTCGAAAAATGAAGAGAAGCATAAGGAGCATTTGCGTTTGGTACTTGGTAAGCTCAGAGAACATCAGTTATATGCCAAGTTTAGCAAATGTGAGTTTTGGTTGAAGGAAGTTGGATTTCTCGGACACGTTATATCCAGAGAAGGTATAGCAGTAGATTCCACCAAGGTTGACACTGTGACAAATTGGGAAGCGCCAACAACGGTTGGAGAGATCCGGAGTTTTCTTGGACTTGCAGGATACTACCAGAGATTCATTGAAAATTTCTCGAAGATTGCGAAGCCTATGATGGAGTTGTTGAAGAAGGATACCAAGTTCATATGGCCCGAGGAATGTGAGGCCAGTTTCCAGGAGTTGAAGAAACGTTTGGTTACATCACCTGTATTGATTTTGCCGGATCAGACCAAGGATAATGAGGTGTATTGTGACGCTTCACGTCGAGGACTTGGAGCAATGCTTATGTAGGAAGGAAGAGTTGTTTCATATGCCTCCCGACAGCTTAAGCCGCATGAGTTAAATTATGCCACCCATGATTTGGAATTAGCAGCCGTAGTGCATGCGTTGAAGACTTGGAGACACTTTCTCATTGGAAATCATTGTGAGGTGTACACGGATCACAAGAGTTTGAAGTATATTTTCACGCAGAAGGAGTTGAATCTCAGGCAAAGGAGATGGTTGGAGCTCATCAAGGATTATGATATGAGATTGCATTATCACCCCGGAAAGGCTAACATAGTAGCCGACACATTGAGACGTAAAAGTCATGTCAACACCCTAATGACGGGAGATTTACCAAGGGAGTTAGCCGAAAATCTTCGTGAGCTATGCTTGGAGATAGTCCCGAAGGGCTATGCAGCAGCATTGGAGATCCAGTCTACTTTGATGGATAAGATCAGAGAAGCCTAGAAGAATGACAAGGAGATTGCTTCTATTAAGGAAAAAATGAACAAAGGAAAAGCTAAAGGTTTTCGTGAGGATGAGCACGATACCTTATGGTTTGAAGACCGTGTTTATGTGCCTAATGATTCAGAGATCAGGAAGTTGATTCTGCAAGAGGCCCATGATTCACCATATTCGATTCACCCAAGAAATACCAAGATGTATTTGGATTTGAAGGATATTTTCTGGTGGACCAGAATGAAGAAGGATATTGTGGAGTATGTAGCAGTTTGTGATGTATGTCAGAGAGTAAAGGCAGAGCATCAAAAGCCAGCGGGATTGCTACAGACATTGCCGATACCCGAATGGAAGTGGGATAAGTTAGGCATGGATTTTATTACAGGATTGCCCAGAACTCGTTCAGGCTATGACTCGATTTGGGTTGTAGTCGATCGTTTGACAAAGGTAGCTCATTTCATTCCAGTGAAGACTACTACACTAGTGCCAAGTTGGCAAAGATATACATGACCAGGATCGTATGTCTGCATGGAGTTCCAAGGAGCATCGTATCAGTTAGAGGAACCCAATTTACCTCAAAGTTCTGGAATCAGTTGCATGAAACTTTGGGTACCAGGCTAGAGTTCAGTACAGCTTTCCATCCGCAGACAGATGGGCAGACCGAGAGAGTCAATCAGATTTTGGAGGATATGCTGAGAGCTTGTGCGCTAGATTATGGATCTAGTTGGGATGAGAATTTTCCATATGCAGAGTTCTCTTATAACAACAGTTATCAATCCAGTTTGAAGATGGCCCCTTTCGAAGCCTTGTACGGAAGGAGGTGCAGGACCCCATTGTCGTGGGATGAAGTTGGAGACCGTCAGTTGTTTGGACCGGATCTGATTAAGGAGTATGAACAGAAAGTAAAATTGATTCGCGATAGGCTCAAGGTAGCCCAGTCCAGGCAGAAGAGCTACGCAGATTCTAAACGCAAGGAGACAGTTTACGAGGTCGGAGATTGAGTTTATCTTCGAGTGTCTCCACTTCGAGGAGTTAAGCGCTTTGGAGTTAAGGGAAAGTTAGCGCCACGTTTTGTAGGACCATACAAGGTTTTGGAGCGTATGGGAGAAGTAGCTTATAAGTTGGAATTGCCCGAAGGATTGTCAGGAGTTCACGACGTGTTCCATGTTCCACAGTTGAAGAAGTGCCACGCAGAGATGGTTGATATACTGCTGAGAGATACAGTGTCACTGGAAGCAATTCAGTTGGACAGTGATTTGACCTACGAGGAGAAACCAGTCAAAATTCTTGAGTATGCCAGCCGAGTCACCCACAACAAGGTTATCAAGTTTTGCAAAGTTCAGTGGAGCCACCACACGGAGGACGAAGCCACCTGGGAACGAGGGGAAGAATTGTTGAAGGACCACCCTCACCTATTTCCTAGCCAACCCAAATCTCGAGGGCAAGATTCATCTTAAGGGGGGTAGGTTTGTAACATCCCAAATTTTCAATTTGGCATGTTATACACTAGATCATCATTGCATATCATATTTTTACTGCATTTTGGTTGATCCAGAAATTTCACGCAACTCAAGGACCCTCGGAGAGAGTTGGGGATTTCGTTATTTTCATATTTGGGTTTTCTCAAATTTTGAAAATAGGATCATTTGATTTGATTTATTTTATCTTCAATTATTTTTAACACAAAATATGAGAGAGGGAGTAAAATGACTTTCCCAAAAATAAAGAAATATTGAGGATTTAATAATAAAATCAAATAAGATTTTATTTTGGATTTATTTGCTATTTTATTTGAATTTAGGAAAAATGCGTGTTTTTCAAAATTGCATTTAGGCCCCAAATAAATGTTCATCCTGTGCGGCTTGATTTTAGAAGCCGGGGAAAATTTATTTCGGGATTTTTGGAGTCCGTTTAGTTTTCCTTTTTTTCCTGAGCGTAATTATTTTAAAAAAAGTCCGAACCGACCTTGGGCCGTGTCCGACCAGGACTCCGCCTGGTCGGGGCTTTATAGAGCGCGACCCCGGGCCTCCCCCAGCCTAAAGCCGCCGCCGCCGCCCGCCCAAACCCTAGCCGCGCCGTGCCCTAGCCGCCGCCGCCGCCTGCGCCGCCACGCCGCCGCCGTCGGAGCTCGCCGCCTACGAGGTCGAGCCGCCCGCCGGTTTTTTTAGAAAACCGTTGGTTTTCACCGGTTTTTTCGGGTTTTTTTAGATTTGTTTTTTTAGATAGATCAGTTTTTTTCTCGGTTTAGTTATTTAGCGCTCATTCATTCATTTTAACGAACGCGTTCATTGTTTAGATCCAGATAACGAACATTCGTTCGTTAATCTGTTCGTCATTTTCTTTTCTCGGATTAAATCCGCGATTTTTCTGATCGTGATTTCTGATCCAATTTTCGTTCTAGTATAACTTTTCGCTCGTTTATCGGAATCAGGCGATTCAAGCGCCTGGAGTTTCGCCTCGAAACCCTCTTTCCGTTTAACCAACTCAAACCAGTTTTTGCTTCTGTAAAGTTTGACCTAGATCCAGAATAGTAAACGAAGCTTGTTTCTTTTGCCGTTTGTCTTTCGTTGCTTCGTTCGATTTGATTCTTTTTGCCAACCGGAGTTCTTAAGTTGAACTTTCTGGTTAGTTCTCTTATTTGAGTTTTACATGTGCATTAGTTGAGTACTTATTGTGTGCTTGCTTGTTTGTGATAGAGTACGCGGAGTGCGCCGCTTGCTACTTCGAATCTCTAGGTTTCACGGATCGTCAGCAAGGCAAGTAACACTTTGATCATACCTCCTACTACCCAGTTTTATTGCATTAGATCAATCCTCACACATTGCATGATTAGGGTCTAATTAAATTGTGGGTTTTGGGAAGTAGATGAGGTAGTACCTATTACCTGTTACTATCAAACCTTTGGGAGTTACTTCTACGTTTGCTTATATTGCAATGCTATGCTAGTAGACATGGATTGGGTGAGTGTATCCATGAGAGATGTGAGATTGTTAAATTAATGGTTTATCTAAGGTGGCAACTTAAATACACATCTGGGTGGATTGAGGCACCTGGGTATTCCAGCGATTGCCAGTTTTTCTTTTGGACTGCCACCCAGGCTCAGAGGGATCATGAGATTATTAATACTAGAAACTTCCGTGTGCATCCACAAGATACTATGGGCTCTAGCATAGTTGATTAAGTTGTGCGAACTCTTACAATGGTAGACTACCAAATGTAGGAGAAAGTAGGTGTAACGGTCTACCCGATCATAAGGTGTGAGCTCTTCTGAAAAACTATGTCTCGGTCATCCGTTTCTCAAACACCATGTAGTGCGAGAATCCCAGAGAAGGAGATCGAGTCTTGTGGGGAAAAGTGCGCAAACCTCTACAGAGTGTATAAACTAATCATGGTTAGCCGTGTCCCCGGTTATGGACATCTTGAGTATCTAGTACTTGGATTATCATGTGAATCTCATCATGTTACTCTAATTAATTTTGTTGGGTTTTAATGATGATGCTTAATTGGGATTGAGAGGGTGTCTACACTCTCAATGTTTAACAACCACCATGATAGCTAAATAAAATTTGTTCCTTTGCAGTAGGGAAAAATTCGCTTTACGCAAAACTGTAACCATAGAGCTTTCCACCAGCCAAATATGCATATAGTATAGTCTTATTCTTTCTTTGCTCTCTATGTGTTACATTGCCAGCATATTCCATGTGCTAACCCGTTTCGGGCTGCAACGTTCATGTTGCATACTTTTCAGACGACGAGCAAGGTGCTTTTAGGTCGTGGTTCTATACTTAGTGATGCCGTTGGAGTTGATGGACTCACTTATCTTCCAAGCCTTCCACTGTTATTATTTTTAGATGGCCTTAAGCCATATTTATTGTAATAAGTTCTCTTTTGAGACACTCGATATAATAAGTGTGTGATTGCTACTCTGTTATAAATCCTTCAAGTACTGTGTGGTGTCAGCATTACTGATCCAGGGATGACACCGGAGCACAGAGATTGGACCGTTTGAGGTCTGGTCGCTACAGCTAATCTGGATCCGAAATAGGAAAGCGCGCTCATCAAGTTCATCCATAAGAATAGGGACATCTTTGCATGGATGCCTTCAGACATGCCATGTGTACCGAGGGAACTCGCTGAGCACACTCTCAACATTGATCCAAAGTTTAAACCAGTCAAGCAAGTCCTTCGCCGTTTCAATGAAGAAAGGCGTAAGGACATTGGTGAAGAAGTGGCCCAGCTCTTGGCGGATGGGTTTATTGTGGAAGTGTTTCATCCTGAGTGGTTGGCTAATGTGGTGCTGGTACTTGAGAAAAATGGTAGCTGGCGTATGTGTGTGGATTACACGGACTTAAACAAAGCCTGTACGGCTGATCCCTTTGCTCTCCCCTGTATTGATCAGATTATTGATGCTACGGCAGGTTGTGAGCGTTTGAGTTTTTTGGATGCTTATTCTGGTTATCATCAGATCAAGATGGCAGTTAAGGACCACAAGAATACGACTTTTATCACTCCCTTTGGAGCCTTCTGCTATGTGTCTATTCCTTTTGGCCTCAAGAGCGCCCAGGGGACTTACGAGCGGTGTGTACAGAATTGCCTTCATAGTCAAATCGGGCATAATGTTCATGCTTATGTGGATGCTATTGTGGTGAAGTCTAGGAAGAAGGAGACCCTGATAGATGATTTGAAGGAGACCTTTGACATTCTTCGGGTCTACAAGATGATGCTTAACCCCGCCAAGTGTGTCTTCGGAGTGCCAGCAGGCAAGCTCTTGGGCTTTTTGGTTTCTTAATGGGGTATTGAAGCTAACCCGGACAAAAATAAAGCTATCACTTCCCTGGAAAATCCAACATGTATTAATGATGTTCAGCGTCTGGTGGGTCGAATTGTGCTTTTAAGCCGGTTCATAAGTCAGCTGGGTCAGAAGGCTATCCCTCTGTACCAGATGATGAAGAAGACATATCATTTTGTCTGGAGTGATGCTGCTAATCAGGCATTCGAGGCCTTGAAGAAACAGTTAGCTGAGCCGCCGGTCCTTGCTGCTCCCATTGATAAGGAGCCTTTGTTATTATATGTGGCTACCAACAGCTGAGCTGTCAGTGTGGCTATTGTAGTGGAAAGAAAGGAGTCGGGCAAGGAATATCTGGTTTAGCGGCCAGTTTACTACAGCGGTGAGGTACTTATTGAGTCCAAGCAGAGGTATCCCTCCGCATTGGCAGAAGCTTGTATATGGGGTGTTCATGGCTAGTCGAAAGCTCAACCAATATTTTCTGGGGCATCCCATTCACTTCGGTTAGTTATGCTCCTTTAGGGGATATTATTAAAAACAGAGAAGCCACAGGTCGGGTAGCCAAGTGGGCCATTGAGTTGGACCTCATGGTTTGAAGTATATGCCTGGCACAGCCATCAAGTCTCAAGCACTTGTGGATTTCATCAACGATTGGACAGAGCTACAGATGCCTAAGGAGAAGCCGGATAGCACATATTGGACTATTCACTTTGATGGATCCAAGAAGTTGGAGGGCTCGGGGCCGGAGTTATCTTGACTTCCCCACGAGGTGATAAATTTTGTTACGTTCTCCGGTTGATGTTCCCTTGTACTAACAACACAGCTGAGTATGAGGCCTTGCTCCATGGTCTTCGGATGGCTAAGGAGATGAATTTAAGCCGGGTGAGTGAGGTGTTTTGGCGACTCGGATTTGGTAGCTCAGCAAGTTTCTCGCACTTGGGATTCTAAGGATCCACTCATGGCGGCTTATCACCGAGAGGTTGATGCTATTGCTAGTCACTTCAAAGGTTATCAAGTTGAACTTGTTGATCGCGGAAAAAATGAGGCGGCTGATGCTTTGAGCCGGTTAGGGTCCCAGCGTAAGTCAGTGCCACCTAACACTTTCCTGGATATCCTGCATAACCCTTCAGTCAAATTTCCTACAGAGGAAGATTTGGCTATTCCTGACCCCGGAAGCCCAATTGGTGGCGGCTCTTCATGCCATTTGTGATTGGACAGTTCCATATTTGGCTTATATGACCCGGGGCGAGTTACCTAAGGATGAAACTTTGGCCAGGCAGATAACCCGGCGGTCTAAGTCAATGACTATTGTCAATGGAGAGTTGCATCATCATAGTATTACAGGGGCATTTCAATGTTGTGTTTCTCCTGAAGAAGGTCGTAAGATCCTATGAGAGATTCATGAGGGAGATTGTGGTCATCATGTCGGATTTAAGTCTCTCGTGGCCAAGGCTTTTCATCATGGATTTTATTGGCTGACGGCTCATGTTGATTCTGAGGATTTGGTCAGTAAATGTGGTGGTTGCCAGAAATTTTCAAGACGAGCTCATGTGTCGGCTCAAGAATTAAGGATGATTCCAGTTACTTGGCCATTTGCAGTCTGGGGGCTTGATATGGTTGGGCCTTTCAAAATGTCCAAAGATAAAAAGACTCACCTTTTGGTGGCGGTTGACAAATTCACAAAGTGGGTTGAAGTAGAGCCGGTTAGTAAGTGTGGCGCGACAACATCGGTGCAATTCATCAAAAAGGTGATTTTCCATTTTGGCTTTCCCCACAACATTATAACTGACAATGGCACTAATCTCTATAAGGGTGCTATGAAAGAGTTTTGTCAACAAGAGCATATTCGGCTTGATGTATCATCTGTGGCTCACCCCTAGTCCAATGGTCAAGCTGAACGGGCCAATCAAGAAATCTTGAAAGGCATCAAGCCCCGTCTTATGGTCCCTTTGAAGAGGATGACGGGTTTTTTGGGTGGAGGAGTTACCTTCCGTGTTATGGAGCATCAATACCACCCCAACAGATCTACGGGTCACACGCCTTTCTTCATGGTTTATGGAGCAGAGGCGGTTCTCCCCAGTGACATCCGTCACGATTCGCCTCGTGTGGCGGCTTATCTTGAAGCTAATAATGAAAGAGTACGTCAGGATGCACTTGACCTGTTAGATGAGGAGCATGACCTTGCGGCGGCTCGTTCGGCGTTTTACCAAAAAGATAAGCGCCGTTATCACAGCCGCCGGGTTAAAACTAGAATCTTTTAGGAAGGTGATTTGGTGCTCCGACTTATCCAGGATCAAACTGATATGCACAAGCTATCCCCACCTTGGGAAGGGCCCTTTGTGGTCAGCAAAAATCTGAACAATGGGTCATACTACCTTATCGATGTTCAAGACCACAAGGACTCACGCACGTCGGAGGAGGAGACCCGCCGCCCTTGGAATATTGCTCATCTTCGGCCTTATTACACTTGAGCCATTGGCTCTTGTGATGTACATGTTTTGACAATGTATATATTATGATGGATATAATAAAGACAGCATCCCTGATAATTCAGGGCCTCTGTCGTTTCATTTCTAAGAGTAATGAGTCTTTATTGTTACTTCATATGATCACTTGGGGACTTCCTGCTCATTGAGCATAGCTACGACTACCCTCTTGATTCGGCTTGTACGCCACGATTACTAAATACTTGGGGGCTTCCTGGTCATTGAGCATAGCTATGATTACCCTATTGATCCGGCTTTTATGCCTAGAATGAAATGCTACTCGGGGGCTCTCTGTTCAATGGACAAGAGTTTTTATGACCCTTGTAGTAGGCTTGGAAGCCAGGTATATTCACCTAAAAACCCGGGTTATCCTGCCTTTTTAAGTTCGCCATTCCACCCTGATTGATTGGAATGACTCACCGTACTTTTGACAAGTCAATCTTATACAGACCCTGAACTTGTCAAAGTTAAAACGACGATTGGTCATGTGAGGCCTGACTTATAAGGTTGAATGAAGGTTTAACTCAGCGGCTGTGCGGCCCTTGAAAAGCACTTGACTTGAAGGCCTAGCAGCCTATGAAAAGCCTTGGTTTTTGTTTTCTATTTGATTTGAACATTTTTTAGCTTCATTTTTTGTGATATTATTTGAAAACTGATGAAGGATATGTTTCCTTATGGTTCATATATGAATTTATCCGGCGTTCGTTAACCCGGCCTGGCTTTGGACTTTAAGTCGCCAGTGTATGATAAATTTATGCGCTTAGAATGATGTGCTCTAAGTTTTGGGATATTACCCCTTGCTGCATACGGCATTGTAAGCCGGCGATACAAATCAATTGAACATGGCATTGTGCTCTCAATCTTTGGGGTTGTCATCCTTACGGCACAGGTATGATAAGCCGGCAGTGTGAGCAAATATCACAGGTATGATATTTTGTTATGATTGTATAAGGTTATGATTAAACCGGCCCTCGTTATGGACTGTTTTAGTCATCGGTGGTTTTTATATAGGGTATTATGACCCGCTCTGGAGTAAACCGCCAGAGCACTTGAGATCTGTTTATGTGCAGGGAAAATAAAATCCACTCTACATACTTGATGATATCATAAGAATAAGTGGCAGATCTTCAACTGGCGGATCAATAGTGTTAAACAAAACAAAACATGCACAATGGCATGAGAGATCAAGAGTTTAACTAGCCTATTAAAAGGCATCTGATGTCCCAAAAGAATAATTGTTTTGGCAGTTTCACAGAAAATAGGTGCTAAGCCGACCTACGACTTATGGATTTTGGCCTTGATGAATTGAAGGTTGTGGATCATCCAGCACCGGTTCATCCTGCTCGTCTTCACCCAGTGGCTGGAAGTCAGTGGTTGCCCAGTTTATCCCAGTCAATGCTCTGAATACAGCTTCATCACTTATAAGTGTTGATGGGCCAACATCAGGGGCAAAAGTGTGCTTACGGATCGGAGGAGTCAGGTCCTGAGAAACGTGAGTCGGCGCCTTGACCTTCTTGTTGTCGGGGTCGTAAACCGGCTGATAATGTGAAAGATTAGTGTCTTCAGCCAGCTTACTGGCTAGAGGACGCATTTCCCTTGCAATTGCGGAGAAGTCTTCTGTGCTGAAGGGTTACCAGTCTTCTTTTACGCTCGGGAAGCCATTTGCCAAGTCCGTCGGTTCAAGATCAGTTAGCCATGCTTTGGCCCGGGTTAGCATTGTAAGTGCACCGGCTCTGGCAGCGGATTCTTCAATTCTCCGATCTGCGGAGGTAGCATAGATAACTTCTCCAATGTATCCTTGATGAGGGTTGGAGGCTGTTTGTTGTGAGCAGCTGTGTAGATGACCCGTTGTGCGCCAGTACATAACTGCTCTATGAGCGTGTAGGCGGCTTCTAGTTTTTTCCGCATGTTTGAGCCAAGGTGGGCAACTCTGGAGCCTGTATCATCAAGGAAATTTGTAAGCCGGTAGCACATTGATTAACATACAGTAAAAATATTAAGAGGAAGTTATTGACCGAAAATGGCAGCAGTCATGCATTGATTTGCTGTTTTAAACCGGCAAGCTCTGCAGCTACCAGCTTAAGGGCCGCTTCAGCCTCCTCAGACCTCTTCAACAGGGTTGGCCTCTCTGTATCCCAACCCGCCTGTTCATCTTTGAAGCCTTCTTTCAGCTTCTCCATTTCTGCTAAAGCAGTGGTCAGCTCCTCTTTGGCATTGGAGGTTTCTGCTTGCTGAGACTTGAGGTTTTCTTGAAGGTCAGCGACTTGGGATTCTTTGCTACTAAGCTTGGCCTACAAGAGAAAAACAATAAATGAGATTGCAATGAATTTATTTGATGTCCCAAGCACAATACAAGTATTTTCCTTGGCACTTGGGGGCTAATGCCTATTGCTCTTTTTCAAGACAAGTTTATGATGATCTGGTTGTTATATGCTGATTTTAGCCGAGTCATGGAGGCTCTGTGCTTAAGTTCTCGGGATATATATGGTATTGAGACCCAGCTTATCTTAACAGATTAAGCCAGCCCTTGAGTGATATAGATGAGAAATTAAATCTTTGTTATCTAAAGTCCCGGTTCATCTTGACAGATTAAACCGACCCTTGGGGGCTATACATGCAATGTTGAAGTACTATAAGTCCCGGTTTATCTTGAAAACATAAACCGGCCCTTGGGGGCTACTGGATTTGATCTATGCAACTATTGAAGTTTACAATACATTCTACTCTATCATGTCCAATAAACTTGGCAGCTAAGGGAAGTACATTCATATGGAAAGGAGTTGCAGTGTTTACCTCATAGCGCTCCTTCATCAAGTTTACTAAGCCGGCTTCATAGTCGTGACTTGTACAAAGACGGTTCAAATACCCAGAGTGAATTTCTTGGGCACTGAAACTGGCTTAACTATCCAGATTGGCTGACCACTTGCCCTTGTCAACAGTAGGAACTTCTTCCATAGCACTGTGTTTGGATAGGACAGTGGGTTGGCCTGGCTCTGTATAGCCATGCAAAGTTATGGTAACATCATCGTCTTTTTCTTACGCCGGTTTAATAGGACTTGCCGTTTTGATAGGGCTTGGCGGATCGGTGATGGCCAGGTCAGCATTCATCTGGTCAATGTCAACATTGTGATCAATTGGTGGCGGTTCATCAACTGTGGCTTCAGGAGCTTAAGTGGTTTTTTCTGTTTGCTGCTCCGACTCAGAAGGGTTCTCAGGAGTTTTGGTCACCTTAGCCTTCTTGCTGGGTTTTGCCATGGCCCTGTGAATGAAATGCAAGGTGAGATTAGTACAACAATTGGGTATATAATTAAAAGCAAAAGCTTGATAATCTTACCCTGGCACCAGTTTGAAGGCCGAGATATGAGTCCCTATTGAGTCGCTAGAGGAAGAGTGAGATGTTCCCTGATAATTTGAATCGGAGGGATTAAGAGGTTTTCGGTAAACACCATCCTTTGGATAATTTAAGTCGGAAATTTTTGAGACCTCCTGTCGACGTTTGCGAGGTGCTGGGGTGTTCGGTAAGCCGGAGGATAAAACTCCACCGCCACTATTCCGAGTTATACGGCGAGCTTCATGTTGCTGCTTCTTCAAAAGAAAGTTGGGATCCAAGTGAGCTAAAGGGTGAGAAAAGCTTACTTTATGGCTTGCTTGTTGGGTTTTCTGTGTTGGCAGAGGTTCTGAGCCGGAGGAAAGAATAATTACCTGTGCATCATATGCACGGCTGGCGTTGGCCTCCTCATGAGAACAATCATTGTCAATGAGATGTATAAAAAATGAGCCAAGAGATTCAAGTTCTACCTCCGACTTATCATCATCACTATCATCATCCAAGTTTAAACCGACATGCTCGATGGTTTTCTTCTTAGCGGGCCTCTTGGTGACCTTGTTCTTGGTATGAGGCGGTTTGGCCGGTTTTTCTTGCGGTTTCTTCTTCCAAAATGAAGAGTTGGCCTGTTAAAATCAAAAGATCATAAGTGGGCAGTATTAATGCAATGTGATTAAACAGAAGGTGTGCAACATTTACAGTTGGCGGCTTGTTGAAGGAGCAGAAAGGACTAAGTCATGTTTTACTGCAATCTGCCAAAGATTCGTTCAACAACGCCTTGATGGCTTCATTAATTTCTACGTCAGACAGTTGAATGTCGCAGTGGCACTGGGGATCTTTTAAATCGCTAGTGTATTCACACATTAAGCCGGGTCGACGGCTTAATGGAAAGATTCCCCATGAGACCCAGCACCAAACAAAGTCGATGCCGGTTAGGCCATTAGCCATGAAGGTTCTAAGCTTTGAAAAAGCTTGTGCATATTTGGCATGATCCTTTGCGTTGATCCGTGGGGGAAGTGGATGTGTGTTGCTAAGCCGGTGGTCGCGGTAACCCGGCAGAGGAATTTCGTCTGCTGGGGATGTGTCTTAACAGTAGAACCAAGTTTGGTTCCAATCTTTGGGATGACTCTGCAGCTTGGCATATGGAAAGCTGGCTTCTTTCCTCTTCTGAATTGAAACCCCACCGAGTCCCAAGCTGGGCCCGTCAGTAAATTCTGTCTGACGGTTTAAGTAGTAAAATTCTTTGAATAATTCAATTGTGGGATCCTCTTGAACATAAGCTTCACAGAATACTTCGAAGTTGCAAATATTGGACACATAATTGGGCCCAATATCTTGAGGGTGAAGTTGGAAAAAATGAAGTACGTCGCGAAAAAACTTTGAGCCGGGCGGGCTGAACCCCCAGGGTTGATTCCTTCAAATGTGCCTGTGACCTTGAGCTCTTACTCCGCTATCTGGAGTTTGCGGATGACCTTTGGGGAAATCAGATTCAACCCGGCCCCGCTGTCAACCAACATCTTTGTGACCTTGAGGTTGCAGATTGTTGGTGAAACCAACAACGGCAAGCACCCTACCGCGGTGGTGTGGTCAGGGTGGTCCTCTTCTTCAAAGATGATGGGCGTGCGTGACCACTTGAGCAGCTTCCGAGAGTCTGCCGCTGGCTCCACGGCATTAACTTCACGCGCCCACTGTTTAAGCTGGCGGTGAGAGGAGTACATAGATGCACCCCCATCAACGCACATGGCGTCAGTGGCCTTTTGGAATTCCTGTTGGTTGGTTTCCTATTCATCCGCTCCATCACTTTCATCATTGCAATCTTCCTTCTCACGCCCTCTAGCTGGTTTTCCTTGATTCTGAGGAGCCTTGCTGGGGCGACTTGCTTCGCCACCCCGGCCCTTCCCGTCAGTGCCATTCTGACCTTTCTCCTTATCACGCTTCTCATACTCAGCCCTTTGCTTCTTGACGAGCTATTCAACTTGATGACACTCTTGGAGATCGTGGCCCTTGGTCCAATGAATCTTGTAGTACGACCCGTCACCTTTCCCAACCTTCTCAGCAGCCGCAGCCTCCCGGCAGTTAGTGCACGCAGCAACTTCCTTGACGGGGGCTTCAGCCTTAGCCTTCTGACTGGTACTCATTGTGCCTGATCCCTCAACGGTCATTACTGCCTTATCCTTGCGCCTCTTGTTGAGCTTCTCGTTCTTCTTCTTCTGACTGGTGGCCTCGTCGTCATCCTCTGCGTCAATATTGACGCCATCTTATTCTCCAGGGAGTTTCCTTCCCTCCTCCATCCGAGCACACTTGTCCACCAAGGTGTAAAGCTCCTTCGCAATCTTGGGCAACGGAATGTTCATCTTGGAACGTATCCGATGGTTGCGCACGTTGGACTGGAACACAGCTATCATAGCTGCCATGTGGATATCGGGAATATTTCTACGGACTCGGCTAAACCTTTGCATGTCCTTCTGCAGTGTCTCTCCTTCCTTCTATGGGAGAAGCTGCAAATCGCTGGGCCGCCCTGGTTCTTGATGGCCGCTGCTACCTCTTGAGCATGCGTTGGTTTTCCCTTGAAGAGGAAAGGGTGATGCAACAAAGTAGCGTAAGTATTTCCCTCAGTTTTTGAGAACCAAGGTATCAATCCAGTAGGAGACTACACGCAAATCGCCTAGTACCTGTACAAACAAATAAGAACCTTGCAACCAACGCGATAAAGGGGTTGTCAATCCCTTCACGGCCACTTGCAAAAGTGAGATCTGATAAAGATAATAAGATAAATATTTTTGTTGTATAGATTGGAAAATAAAGATTGCAAAATAAACGGCGATAGAAATGTCTAGTTGACGGGAAACTAATATGATGTAAAGTAGACCCAGGGGCCATAGGTTTCGCTAGTGGCTTCTCTCAAGATAGCATATATTATGCTGGGTGAACAAATTACTGCCGAACAATTGATAGAAAGCGCATAGTTACGATGATATCTAGGCATGATCATGAACATAGGCATCACGTCCGTGTCAAGTAGACCAAAACCATTCTGCTTCTACTACTATTACTCCACACATCGACCGCTATCCAGCATGCATCTAGAGTATTAAGTTCATAAGAACAGAGTAATACATTAGGCAAGATGACATGATGTAGAGGGATAAACTCAAGCAATATGATATAAACCCCATCTTTTTAAACTCGATAGCAACAATACAATACATGCCTTGCTGCCCCTACTGTCACTAGGAAAGGACACCGCAAGATTGAACCCAGAGCTAAGCACTTCTCCCATTGCAAGAAAGATCAATCTAGTAGGCCAAAGCAAACTAATAATTCGAAGAGACTTGCAAAGATATCAAATCATGCATATATGAATTCAGAGAAGAATCAAATATTGTTCATAGATAATCTGGATCATAAGCCCACAATTCATCGGATCTCGGCAAACACGCCGCAAAAATAATTACATCGAATAGATCTCCAAGAACATCGAGGAGAACTTTGTATTGAGAACCAAAGAGAGAGAACAAGCCATCTAGCTAATAACTATGGACCCGAAGGTCTGTGGTAAACTACTCACACATCATCGAAGAGGCTATGGTGTTGATGTAGAAGCCCTCCGTGATCGAATCCCCCTCCGGCAGATCGCCGGGGAAGGTCCCCAGATGGGATCTCACGGGTACAGAAGGTTGCGGCGGTGGAAAAGTGGTTTTGTGGCTCCCCTGGATGTTTTTAGGGTATAAGAGTATATATAGGCGAAGTAAGTAGGTCGATGGAGCTATGAGGGGCCCATGAGGGTGGGGATGCGCCTGCCCCCTGGGCACGCCGCCCTACCTCGTGGCCGCCTCGTTGCTTCCTTGACATCCACTCCAAGTCTCCTGGATTGTGTTTGTTCCAAAAAAGATCCTCGCGAAGGTTTCATTCCATTTGGATTCCGTTTGATATTCCTTTTCTGCAAAACACTGAAATAGGCAAACAAACAACAATTTGCACTGGGCCTTCGGTTAGTAGGTTAGTCCCAAAAATAATATAAAAGTTCATATTAAAGCCCATTAAACATCCAAAACAGATAATATAATAGCATGGAACAATAAAAAATTATAGATACGTTGGAGACATATCAGCCGCCCATGAAGGCGCCAACGAACTCATGGCACAGGTCAGTTCCAGGTCGAGATGGAGTTCTCCAGCAGGTGCATCAGCCAAGACCTCACATTTGGCTTGAGTGACAAAGGTAAGTAGTTGGCAAAAACCTTCTCATCTCTTCCCCCGGCAGCTTGAACAGCGATGGTGTAGATGCTCAAGAACTCTGTAGGGTTCAATCTCCCATCATACTTCTTTGGTATCTCTGGCTTGAACGTGCGAGCGGACGACCAATGGACTTGCCACAGCTCACAGGTGAAGGCAGGGCACCCAGCCTCGAAAGGCAGGTACCCGCCCCCACAGAGCGCAGCCTCGTCGACTTTGGGGCCATCGTGCCGATTGGACCGGTGGTGGTTGTCGTGTCGTCGCTTGATGGTGACGCGCGCGCTGATACGTCTCCAACGTATCTATAATTTTTTATTGTTCCATATTGTTATATTATCAATCTTGGATGTTTTATAATCATTTTATAGTCATTTTATATCATTTTTTGGTACTAACCTATTGACATAGTGCCAAGTGCCAATTGTTGTTCCCTGCATGTTTTTTACATCGCAGGAAATCAATTCCAAACAGAGTCCAAACGCGGCGGAACTTTTTCTGGATTTTTTTGGACCAGAAGACAACCAATGGGCTGAAGAAGCGCCTGGGGCTGCTCCGAGGGGAGCACAACCCACCAGGGCGCGTCTAGAGGACCAGGCGCGCCCTGGTGGGTTGTGCCCACCTTGGATGCCCCCTGAACCGCCTATTTACTCTATAAATACCCCAATATTCCAGAAGCCCTAGGGGAGTCGGCGAAAGTCAATTCCAGTCGCCGCAGAGTCCAGAACCACCAGATCCAATCTAGACACCATCATGGAGGGGTTCACCACTTCCATTGGTGCCTCTCTAATGATGCCCGAGTAGTTCTTTGTAGACCTTCGGGTCCGTAGTTAGTATCTAGATGGCTTCATCTCTCTCGTCTGATTCTCAATACAATGGTCTCTTGGAGATCCGTATGATGTAACTCTTTTTGCGGTGTGTTTATTGGAATCCGATGAACTTTGAGTTTATGATCAGATCTATCTCTTTTTATCCATGAAAGTAACTTGAGTTTCTTTGATCTCTTATATGCATGATTGCTTATAGCCTCGTATTTCTTCTCCGATATTTGGGTTTTGTTTGGCCAACTTGATCTATTTATCTTGCAATGGGAAGAGGTGCTTTGTAGTGGGTTCGATCTTACGGTGCTTGATACCAGTGATAGAAGGGGAACCGACATGTATGTATCGTTGCTAGTAAGGATAAAACGATGGGGTCTATTTCTACATAAATAGATCTTGTCTACATCATGTCATCGTTCTTATTGCATTACTTTGTTTCTCCATAAACTTAATACACTAGATGCATGGTGGATAGCGGTCGATGTGTAGAGTAATAGTAGTAGATGCAGGCAGGAGTCGGTCTACTAATGTTGGATGTGATGCCTATGTAATGATCATTTCCTATATATCGTCATGATTATTTGAAGTTCTATCAATTGCCCAACAGTAATTTGTTTACCCTCCATTTGCTATTTTGCTCGAGAGAAGCCACTAGTGAAACCTACGGCCCCCGGGTCTCTTTCTCATATTATTTGCCTTTGCGATCTATTTTTCTTTGCTTTTATTTTCAGATCTATTCTATACCTACTAATAAAGCAGGGTGCGTTTCGCTAATTTTTTCATCCGTTCACCCATATTTTTTTCATACTTTTGTTATTACCCAAGGTGGTACTAAATTTCTGTTTTTGTGTTTTTCGCCCGAAACAGAAAACAACCAGTACCGTTACGTACATCTCCTGGGCCTCAGGATTACTCATGGGCCGCCATGCATGGGCTTGTTGAAGCAAAAAAATGTCGCATTGTGCAGAATCGAACTCAGGACCTCCTCTAAGATCCAGGAATGAGCTACCATCTGAGATATCTCTTGCTTGTGCAAAATTTAAGGATATGCAGTCTAACTAATAGTAGCAGATCGCTCTTTTACACCAATTTCCATTAACTTATAATACAGACGACTGCGAGAATCAACAGGCAGAGATGGAAAAGAAAGCAAATAGACGGCTAACACTTGAGGGCCGGACAACAGTGCAGGCCATTGATGGACAAACAACCAGAGGTGAAGGAAGGACAAACAACAGGAGGTGTCCCCGGTACGAGGCCATGGGTGGGCAAACAGCCGAAGGTGAAGGGAGGGCGCGGACGGCTGAGCAACGCATCGAGCTCCACGCACGGACGTGGCGATCGAGGATGATATCAGTTGGCTAGATCGAGCGGAGACGATCGGTTAATGGTGGCTAGCTTGGGCGGAGACGATCGGTTGATGGTGGTGCCGGAGGGGCAGTCAACGCTATCGTGGGCTCTCGGCCAACTATACGGCGGCGCCGGCGGGTTCATTCATCTCGGACTACATTGTTGAACTATGCTCTCCTTTCTCTGTGGCCATGTGAATTAATCATCACAATTTTCATCATGCCCTGAAATTTCAGTGGGATTCAAGTTCCACGCCAATAAGCTTAAAAGAGTTCCATCACTGCTAAGAAATCAAGGTGTCATTTATTGAACCTCTTCATCCCCTTTTTGAAATAAAAGCTTCCTTCTTCTTAACAATTTATACAATGTATGTGTATTCCAAGTGAAATACGAGAAGTTGGTGATTGAGAAGGAAGGCGCTGCGTCCGCTCTTGTAGTTGAAGCCGCCGCAGACAAGCACTACACGAGGTATGATATACTCTGATTCTTGCAAATACAGACATCACAGGTATGAGACGTTGTGGCTGGTCTCGTCGAGCAAGTAGGAAGCTGATGCCAAGCTAGATGGTCGATGTGTTTCACCGTGTGGTGTCTACATCAGATCGATCGCTGGATTAGCTAGCTCACTTTCTGTCCTTGTCATGCAGCCGACGTACTAATTGATTAGAGGTTTTGCTGGTACGGCCGGCCGAAAAGTATTCGACTAGATCCGAACTACTTTGTTATGACGTATTGGCATGTGATGTCGTCCAACAAATTGCTGTCATACGCTATCCATCGTGTTTCAAATTTTTCTCTTGCATCGCCCAAACTGCTTGAGGGAAGCTCCTCTAAGCTAACCTTCCGGCTGCTGTGGCAAGCATGTCCATGTTCGGTGCTTTCAACAACAAACAATCTTCTACGGGGTAGATCTTGTAAGTGGGAGCATAGTAAATAAATACTCCCTCCATCCCATAATATAAGAGCCTTTTTAACACTACACTTGTGTAAAAAATGCTCTTATATTATGAGACAGAGAGAGTATGATTTATCTAATCCATTGTATTAAGGAGTTCTATACTTCTGCTTCATGCAAAGACTATTCTATTATTAATTTGGCTATATATAGTGGAAAAGTCAAAAAGTATCCTACTTAAGTAGTTGCCTTATTTGTAATAACAGCACTAACCTGAAAGTTAAGCACACCAACTAAGCTTGATTTTTTCTCTAGAGGTAGTTCAAAGAGCCCAAAGGGATATTTTCCTACATAATCAAACTGTAAAATGTACACTGTCAAATTGTTGTGATCTTCGTCATCTCCTCCTAATTGCACAATATCTCTTTATTATTAATTTCACCACAACAGAATTATTGTACTTTTCTTACTTGAGAATTATTCCAACACAACTGAATTATTGTACTTAGTATGCTAAACAACACGTTATTTCTAATCCTCAAACCAGAGTTCGGGTAGTTCCTAAAACTTTACTTCTCGCGTGGTCATTGCTTTTAGTAAGATGTCATCTGGTAGTTTCACAATAAAAGAAAAAGTTGGTATCCTAAAATTTATTATATTTTATTTTTGTTCAGCAGTGTTTATTTTATTTTTGTTCAGGGGTATCTCTCATGTGTCTCAAAATATATTTTTAAAGGTCTAAGGGCTATTTTTAGTCACTAGTGATCGATCCCCCACCCTTGTCGTTGATCCTTGCCGAGCTTCAAAGATCCTACCACAAAATGCCAGTTCACTAAAGTATTCTATTCTTTTTCTGCTTTTGTGTCTATACTGTAATCACATGTCGTACAATTCCTCTCAAAAAATTACTCCCTCCGTTCCTAAATATAAGTCTTTTTAGAGATTCCACTATGAACTACATGCGAAGTAAAATGAGTGAATCTACACTTTAAAATGTGTCTATATACATCCGTATATAGTTTGTAGTAGAATCTCTAAAAAGACTTATAATTAGGAATGGAGTAGATAATAACGTGCACCTTCTTATTTTTATATGTTTTGTTATCTAGTTGTCTGGTTGATAAAGGGGAATTTGCATAGGTGCAATTAAAATGATTACTGTTATAGCTGACATATGACTTGCATGGTTTAATTTGGTATATTTTTGTTGCACCTAAACATTAGGTATATAAACATGTTCATCGAGGTTGAGAAGTCATTATCGAATTTGAAATTATCAGGATCTCATGCATTGTCAGGTTGTTTTACCTCATATAGAGCAAGAAGAGTGCCAACCGGGACATGACAAGATCAAAACAAGCATAACCCTTTCGGGTTTTCTTCCTTGCTCAGTTCGTTGCCACACAAAAAAATTAACACTGTATTCCCATTGCAACGCACGGGCAATTTTCTTATTGAATTTAAGTACACACCAGTTTTATCTCCCGTTGCAACGCACGGGCATTTGTGCTAGTAAACCCAAAAAATACAAAAATACCTTGCTGCAATTTATTCTTATTTATTTTATTTGGCGTTCGATCTATCAATCTACTATAATTTATTCACGTCCGTTTGCCAATTTCTGGCGCCGTTACCCAAAAGGGATTGACAACCCCTTTAATAGGTCGGGTTGCGGGTATTTGTTATATGTGTGCATGTGTCGTTCACGTATTGTTGCTTGATTCTCCTACTGCTTCGATAACCTTGGTTTCATCACTGAGGGAAATACCTATCGTCGATGTGTTGCATCATCCCATCCTCTTTGGGGAAATACCGACGTAGCTTCAAGCCGCATCAAAAGGAATTTCTGGTTCCATTGTCGGGGAGGATCTTCAACATATACGTGGTTCCTAATCACAAGACTCATCTCCTCGCAATTTACATTATTTTCCAATTGCCTCTCGTTTTCCTCTCCCCCACTTTAAAAAATTTGTCATTTTATTTCGCCCTCTTTTTTGTTCCCTGTTTTCTTGCTGGATTTGTTTTTGAGTGCAATCTTGTTGCATAGTCATCATGGCTCAAGAGAACACAAAGTTGTGTGATTTCTCAAATATCAACAACAATGATTTTATTGGCACTCCGATTGCTCTCGCCACTAGTGCGGAGTCTTGTGATAATAATATTGCGTTGCTGAATCTTGTTATATAAGATCAATTTTCCGGTACTCCTAATGAGGATTCTGCGTCCCATCTTAATACCTTCGTGGAATTATGTGATATGCAAAAGAAAAAAGATGTGGACAATGATATTGTGAAGATGAAATTATTTCCGTTTTCTTTGCGTGATTCTGCAAAAAATTGGTTTTCTTCTTTGCCTCGCAATAGTATCGATTCTTGGAATGAGTGCAAAGATGCTTTTATCACTAAGTATTTTCTTCCCGCAAAAATTATTTCCCTTAGAACCCAGATCATGAATATCAAGCAACTTGAACATGAGCATGTTGCACAATCTTGGGAAGTGATGAAAATGATGCTAATGAATTGCACAACTCATGGGTTAAATCTTTGGATCATCATACAAAATTTTTATGTGGGATTGAATTTTGTTTCACATAATCTTTTAGCTTCCGCCGGGGGTGGTAGTTTTATGGAAATTACTTCGGGTGAAGCCACCAAATTGCTTGATAATATCATGGCAAATTATTCACAATGGCATACCGAAAGAGCTCCTACTAGTAAAAAAGTTATTTCGGTTGAAGAAATTTCTTCTTTGAATGAAAAAGTTGATGCTCTTATGATATTGGTTGCTAGTAAAGTGTTCCTATTGATTTCAATGATATGACTTTGTCTACTTTGATTGAGAAAAATAGTGATGCCATAGATATGAATTTTATCTCGCGAAATAATCTCAATAACAATGCTTATAGAAGTAATTTTAATCCTTGGCCTTTTCCTAGTAATTCCTCTAATAATTATGGTAATCCCTATGGAAATCCTTCTTACAATAATAATAGGAAGACCTCTGATCTTGAGAGTAATATTAAAGAATTTATCAACACGCAAAAAGTTTTCAACACTACCATAGAAGTAAAGTTGAATAAGATTGATGATATGTCCAGAAGTGTTGATAGAATTTCTCATGATGTAGAAAATCTCAAGATGAAATTTTTTGTGCCTAAAGTTGAGGAATCAATTAAATCTCTCTATGTTTCTATGGATGAAAGTAAGAAAAGAACCGGTATGCTTAGAGCTAAAAGAGAATTTTTAGAAAAAGTGTTTTCTAGTGATTACTTTCATAAAAGTGATGAAGATCTTAAAATGATTGGTGTTTCTTCTATTGATTCATTTTTAGTAAAGTTAAGATTGATGAAAAAGGGACTGGAGAAGAGTCAACTTTAGTTAGAAGGCGTCCCGAGAATTCGGAGGGTGAAAATCTTGTTGAGAAAATTGATAAAGGTGGGTTTGAAGAGGTCAAAACTTTAACTAGTGATGTACCCACTCTTTTGGATTTAAAAGACTTTAATTATGATAGTTGCTCTTGATTGTATTTCTTTGTTGCAATCCATGATAAATTTACCCCATGCTTATGAATAAAATAATGCTTTTACCAAACATATCGTTGATGCTATAATGAAAGCTTTACAAGAAAATTTGGAATTAGAAGTTTCAATTACTAGAAAATTACATGATGAATGGGAACCTACTATCAAAGTAAATATTAAAATTTATGAGTGTTTTGCTTTGTGTGACTGGGGTGCTAGTGTTTCTACAATTCCGAAATCTTTATGTGATGTGCTTGGTCTTAGCGATATTGAAGAATGGTCTTTAAATTTGCACTTGACGGATTCTACTATAAAAAAGCGTATGGGAAGAATTAATTATGTTCTTATTCTTGAAAATAGGAATTATGTGCTCATAGATTTTATTGTTCTTGATATTGATTGCAATCCGTCTTGTCCAATTATTCTTGGTAGACCGTTTTTACGCATGTTGTGATTGATATGAAAGAAGGCAATATTAAATTCCAATTTCCTTTGAGGATGGGTATGGAACACTTACCTAGAACAAGAATTAGACCACCATATGAATCAATCATGATGGCATCTTATGGATCTCGAAACAAAGATGACAAAACTTAGATCCTTGCTTTATGCCTAGCTAAGGGCGTAAAACTATAGCGCTCGTTGGGAGGCAACCCAATGAATAAAATTTATTTTTGCTTTTTGCTTTATGTTCTTGAGTTTTAGCACAATTATGCTACTGTTATGATTGTGTTTTTTGTGTTTTAATTAGTGTTTGTGCCAAGTAAAGCCTTTAGGATCTTCTTGGGCGATAGTTGTTTGATCTTGCTGAAAAACAGAAGCTTTTACACTCACGAAAACAATTCTCATTTCTAGCCAAAGAGCGATAAAATACCAATTCGTTTTGAACAACATTAATATACAAATTTCCAGGTCATCCTAATTTTTCAAAGTTTTTGTAGTTACAGAAGTATTCGAAATATCCAGATTTCTACAGACTGTTCTGTTTTTGACAGATTCTGTGTTCTTTGCGTTGTGTGATTGTTTTGATGATTCTGTGGTTTTCTTTGATGAGTTTTTGCCATAGAAAAGTTGGAATACAGTAGATATAATGCAAGAACAAAATATGAATTGTTTTGCTACAGAACTTATAGTAGTGGTTTGCTTTCTTATACTAACGGATCTCACGAAGGTTTTGTTAAGTTTTGTGTGATTGAAGTTTTCAAGTTTTGGGTTATCTTACGATGGATGAAGGAATAAGGGGATGCCCCGACATCCCAAGCTATTATCCGAAGAGAGCAAGCAACTAAGCTTGGGGAGGCCCCGAGTGGCATCCCCTCTTTCTTCTAACGACCATCGGTATTTTACTCGAAGCTATATTTTTATTCGTCACATACTATGTGTTTTGCTTGGAGCGTCTTGTATGATATGAGTCTTTTCTTGTTTTATTTTGTGTTTTAAGTCTTGATTCCTTGCTGGACACACCTATTTGAGAGAACCAAAATTATGTCATGACTTGTTAGAATTGCTCTCTATGCTTCACTTAAAAAATTTATGAGCTATGGATTTGCTCTAGTGCTTCACTTATATCTTTTTGAGCACGGTGTGCTTTAATATTTTTGAAGAAATTCTCTCTTGCTTCACTTAAATTAATTTGGGAGAAAGAAATATTATGCTCATGATCTTCACTTATATTTGTTTGAGCTTATCAAAAGCAACACATGAAAATTAGTCCCAAAGTGATAGATATCCAAGAAGGATATAATAAAAACTTTCATGAAGATCATTGGACAAAATAAACTTGATTCTTAGTAATAGTTTTGAGATATTATGAATTTATATGTGAGTCAACTTGATGAGTAATTATGCTTTAGTAAGAATATTGGTGTTAAGGTTTGTGATTCCCTATGCAAGCACGAAAGTCAATAGTCATGCAATGCAATTATATCATACTTGTGGTGCATTATTTGGTGTTAATTATGCTTAATGAAAGCTTATGAGATTATTTGTTTCTTGGTTGGTCGCTTTTCAATCTTTTGCTAGCCTTCATTTTCCACTAAGTATGATCACTACTTGTGCATCCAAAATCCTATAAACCAGTTTTGCCACATGATTCCACTATACCTACCTATATATGGTATTCTTTTGTCTTTCTAAGAAAATTGGTATGTGTCATCTCTAATATTCAATATAAATTTCTCTTTTGTGTGCTCGTACCGCTCGCGAGGCGGTGAGGGGTGGCTAATGTTTTCCATGCTAGATGTGTTATTCTCACGATGAGTGTTTATTCACTTGTCATTGCACGAGAGTAAGACAAAGGTATTAGGGATGCCCAGTCCCAAAATAAAAAATGAATTTACTTTATGTTGTCAAATAATAAATTCCTTGGAAAGTGTTGGTATGGAAGGCACCCGTGGATACAGTTAGCCATGGAACGTGAAAGTATGGTGGAAAAAGGAATAAGCTTTAAGTTATGTTTGGGAACCGCCTATGGTATATCTAGCATGGAAAGTGTTGGGAACTCTAAGTCATTTTCGTTGGTGGGAAAAGTGTGCCTCTCAAAATGTTTTTTATCTCTCAATTTTCGCTTTGAGCTTTGGCACCTCTACAAATCCCTACTTCCCTCTGCGAAGGGCCTTTCTTTTACTTTATGGATTTTTTGTTTTTGAATTTGAGTCTCCATATTCTCTTATAATCGCCTCTACAAAGCACCAACTAGGAGGCACTATGATCGTACTTGAGCATTGGGTGTAGTTAATATGCGAGTGTGTTTCATGAATGGATCAATGATTGAGCATGATGGGCTAGGGATAGATTATTTTAGCGTTGATATTTTGAAAGACATGGTTGCTTGTTGATATGCTTGAGTATTTAAGTTATCATGTCAAACTAGACTATTACTTCGAACAATATAAAAGCCCAAATGTCCATGCTATAAGGAAAAGAATATGAGATGACATGTTAGGCAGCATTCCACATCAAAAATTCTGTTTTTATCATTTACCTACTCGAGGACGAGTAGGAATTAAGTTTGGGGATGCTGATACATCTCCAACATATCTATAATTTTTTATTGTTCCATGTTGTTATATTATCAATCTTGGATGTTTTATAATCATTTTATAGTCATTTTATATCATTTTTTGGTACTAACCTATTGACATAGTGCCAAGTGCCAGTTGCTGTTTTCTGCATGTTTTTTACATCGCCGGAAATCAATACCAAACGGAGTCCAACACAGCGAAACTTTTTGTGGATTTTTTGGACCAGAAGATAACCAATGGGCCGAAGAAGCACCTGGGGGCTGTTCCGAGGGGAGCACAACCCACCACGGCATGCCTAGAGGACCAGGCACGCCCTGGTGGGTTGTGCCCACCTCGGGTGCCCCCTGGACCGCCTACTTACTCTATAAATACCCCAATATTCCAGAAACCCTAGGGGAGTCAACGAAAATCAATTCCATCCGCCGCAGAGTCCAGAACCACCAGATCCAATCTAGACACCATCATGGAGGGGTTCAGCACTTCCATTGGTGCCTCTTCCATGATGCGTGAGTAGTTCTTTGTAGACCTTCGGGTCCGTAGTTAGTAGCTAGATGGCTTCCTCTCTCTCATTTGATTCTCAATACAATGGTCTCTTGGAGATCCATATGATGTAACTCTTTTTGTGGTGTGTTTGTTGGGATTGGATGAACTTTGAGTTTATGATCAGATCTATCTTTTTATCCATGAAGGTTATTTGATTTTCTTTGATATCTTATATGCATGATTGCTTATAGCCTCGTATTTCTTATACGATATTTCGGTTTTGTTTGTCCAACTTGATCTATTTATCTTGCAATGGGAAGAGGTGCGTTGTAGTGGGTTCTATATTACGTTTCTTGATCCCAGTGACAGAAGGGGAACCGACACGTATGTATCGTTGCTACTAAGGATAAAACAATGGGGTCTATTTCTACATAAGTAGATCTTGTCTACATCATGCCATCGTTCGTATTGCATTACTCTGTTTCTCCATGAACTTAATACACTAGATGCATGCTGGATAGCGGTCGATGTGCGGAGTAATAGTAATAGATGCAGGCAGGAGTCGGTCTACTAATCTTGGACGTGATGCCTATATAATGATCATTGCCTGGATTTCGTCATGATTATTTGAAGTTCTATCAATTGCCCAACATTAATTTGTTTACCCACCGTTTGCTATTTTTCTCGAGAGAAGCCACTAGTGAAACCTACGGCCCCCGGGTCTCTTTCTCATATTATTTGCCTTTGCGATCTATTTTCCTTTGATTTTATTTTCAGATCTATTAAACCCCAAAAATACAAAAAATACCTTGCTGCAATTTGTTCCTATTTATATTATTTGGCGTTTGATCTATCAATCTACTACAATTTATTCACGTCCGTTTGCCAATTTTTGGCGCCGTTACCCGAAAGGGATTGACAACCCCTTTAATACGTCGGGTTGCGAGTATTTGTTATTTGTGTGGAGGTTCTATTTACGTATTGTTGCTTGATTCTCCTCCTGATTCGATAACCTTGGTTTTATCACTGAGGGAAATACCTACTGTCGCTGTTCTGCATCATCCCTTCCTCTTTGGGGAAATACTAACATAGCTCCAAGCCGCATCACACACCCTCCATCTACCTGTCCTTCAGGGCTCATCGTCGGCCTTGACATGCTCGAGGATTGGATGAAGCCATAGATACATCATCAATCTCTTGGTCGCGTGACCCTCGTGCTGGTTGTCGTGGTGAGGATTGCACCATGGAGGTGGCCCCTTCCGCACAGCCAGCAGCATGGGCCGCCGTCGTCTAGGGAGGTCGTGGCGGGCCAGCTTGCTATGAGCCTCCAGCCTCAACAAAGCCAATCAGGCTCTAAATGGTGGCTCTCCACTCATCCATTTGATCAGCTACCAGCGGAAATCTCAGCAGCAGCTGGGCCCGTGCCATGGCTCTAGAAGCGGTGCTTGGCATAGGTGAGGATGATGTAGACTGCAACGTTGCCTGGCTCTTGATGGTGCCGGTAGTGGCGGCGCCATGCTCCTGCCATTGGGAGCCAGTTGCTTGGATGGCTTGGTGACGAGGTGGTGGTGCGTGTGGACCAATGACCCCGTTCGGAGCATTAGCTGAGCCAGTTTTCTCTGGCAGTGGTGCATGTTCTGCGACCGCGCCCGCGGCGGGGATGACTGGAGGATTGTGATTCGCCTCAAGGAGAACGTCACGCTATGCCCCTCAGCTAGGCAGGGAGGACAAAAGGAATAAACTCTCTACCCGTACCTCGCAGAGCGTGGTCGCCGGGATGTTGTTGGTGTTGTCCTTCTCCGATGCCTCCTGCTCCTGCCCCGCCCGCGAGGGAGGCGGTAACAACACCGCCTGCGTCGACCACGTCCCCCGCAGCATCCACACCTCCATGCGTCCCTGCAGTCCCCGTGACATCGGCGGTCGCGAGTGGCGGGGCCTTCGAGGTGGACGGGTGTGCTGCGGCACCGGGCTTCTTCTTGGGCGCCATAGTCGATGGAGCTGTTGATGACGAAAATGGCGATGAAGGTGACACGCTGCCTACGCTCTCGGGATTCGCACAAGTGAACCCCCTACCTTGCGCGCCAAAGATGTCATGGGAAACCACGACCACCTATGGGGCCACGAGCCCCTTTTGGTTCCGCGGGGGGATGGGCACGTTGCACAAAGAGCGGAGAAGCGTAACACAACACGACAGAGATCACACCGGCAGTTTTACCCAGGTTTGGGCCGCCGTGAGACGTAAAACCCTACTCCTACTTTGGTGGATTAATAGTTGATAATGGTGGAGAACGCGACGCTCTTGCCCGGCAGGGTTGCCTTGGGGCAGGAGTGGCTACGCGCGTATGACTATGCGAGGGTCTGAATCCTCTCTATGGTTGCCATGGGCCTTCTTTTATAGATAAAGGGGTAACCACAGTGGCAAATCAGTCTTTTACACACTGATTAGATAGAAAACAGTGCTATCATACCTAACTCTGCAGGCAGACAGAGCGCATTAAATGCACCGCTCAGTGTCACATCACAGCATGCCCGGTAAGCCTTGTCGGGTTGTTTTGCCAGCTTCGTGCCTGCTTGCTTGACACATCTCAGGACGGGTGTCATTTGGAGGTGTTTTCTATAGGAAGTGGCTTCCTTGTGGCAGGAAGCAGCCACTTAGTCACTTAGGGGCTTGACACCGCATCAATCGATGATGTGCGTCGCTGTGAGGTGGTGTGGTGGAGTAGTTCGCCTCCGCAACCCCGGCAGGCCTGCCAGGACGGTCTCGAGGCTTGCTTCCAGGGTAACCCCGACCTCGCCAGGCTTGGTTGCCCGGCAAGGGAGGCTTTTTCCCTTAGTGATATCTTTCTTCTCTGGCTCGACTTGATCTTGTTGATCTACACTTTGATTCTTCAAAGGACTGATCCTTAGTGGTTGGTTTGATCTAGGGTGATGCAAACTTGTCCTTAGGCCTATGCACAGTCTAAGCAACGGACCCAGGGTTTGTTGCACCGACAAGCATGATCGGTGTGTACCATTACTTTGAAATCAACAATGTAAGATCTGAATTTATCACAAGCAAACACGACTACTACAAATTCTTTTTCAGTAGTAGCATAATTTCTTTGGGCACTGTCTAGAGTTTTGCTAGCATAATGAATAACATTCAATTTCTTATCAACTCTTTGTCCTAAAACAGCCCCGACAACATAATCACTAGCATCACACATAATTTCAAAAGGCAAGTTCCAATCAGGTGGTTGAACAATAGGTGCAGAAATCAAGGCTTTCTTAAGTGTTTCAAAGGCTTCTACACAATCATCATAAAAAACAAATGGAACATCCCTTTGTAAAAGATTTGTAAGAGGCCTAGAAATTTTAAAGAAGTCTTTAATAAACCTCCTATAGAAACCAGCATGACCAAGGAAACTACGAATAGCTTTAATATCTTTAGGACAAGGCATTTTCTCCATTGCATCAACTTTAGCTTAATCCACTTCAATATCTCATTCGAAAATTTTATGTCCCAAGACAATACCTTCATTAACCATAAAGTGGCACTTCTCCCAATTCAAGACAAGATTAGTTTGCTCACATCTCTACAAAACTCGATCAAGGTTGCTTAAGGAATCATCAAAAGAAGTTCCATAAACGGAGAAATCATCCATGAAAACCTTGATACGTCTCCAACGTATCTACAATTTTTGTTTGTTACATGCTATTATATTATCTGTTTTGGATATTAATGGGCTTTATTTTACACTTTTATATTATTTTTGGGACTAATCTATTAACCGGAGGCCCAGCCCAAATTGCTGTTTTTTTGCCTATTTCAGTGTTTCGCAGAAAAAGAATATCAAACGGAGTCCAAATGGAATGAAACCTTCGGGAGCGTGATTTTTGGAACAAACGTAATCCAGAGGACTTAGAGTGGACGTCAAGCAACCAATGAGGAGGCCACGAGGTAGGGGGCGCACCTACCCCCCTGGGCGCACCCTCCCCCTCGTGGCTCAACCGACCTACTTCTTCCTCCTATATATACCTACGTACCCCGAAAACATCCAGGAGCACCACGAAACCTATTTCCACCACCGCAACCTTCTGTACCCAAGAGATCCCATCTTGGGGCCTTTTCCGGAGCTACGCTGGAGGGGGCATTGATCACGGAGGGCCTCTACATCAACTCCATGGCCCCTCCGATGATGTGTGAGTAGTTTACCTCAGACCTTCGGGTCCATACACTACAAAAAAATACACTTCCGTGATGATACGTGTTTGTCACAGTAGGTCGCGTTTTTTTTCATGCATGTACATCCATGACGATTTTATGACAGAATCAAGATAGTCATACCTATGCTGTCGTAGAAGTGTTCCATGACATTACCAAAATTATCATCACGGAAGTGTGCACTTCCATGACGATAAATCACACGTCACAGAAGTGCTTTCGTCAAGAGTGACCAACACGTGGCATCCATGGTAACAGAACACCGTTAAGCTATCAGGTCGGGTTTTGGATCCGATAACCCGTTAACAGCCCCGACCAATGAGGATTTTCCACGTGTAAAATCTTCATTGGCTGGAGGAAACACATGTCGGCTCATCGTTGGGACAGATGTCAACCACTCATTGGACAGAAGGCGCCTATGATACGTCGACACGTGGCACGGCCCAACAAAGGCCCATTCCTGTGAAAAGGCCAGCCCGTTTGACTTGGTCAAAAGGTGGCGGGCCGGCCCATGGAAAGCCTGTTAACGGCCTGTTCGCATATAGCCCATTTACAGCCCGCTAACCCAAGGCCCGTTACGCCCTATCCGAATTAGGCCCAGTAGCATCATCTGGGCCATCCAATATGATTCCAGCCTGTTTTCACTTCTGGCCCATGTATGGCCCATGACATCTTTCGGCCCATATGAGGCCCTATGTAACTCTTGGCCTATTAACGACCCGTGGTGAAACTGGCCCGTAATGAACAATGTATCATTTTACACCCATTAACGGCCCATGGTGAAACTGGCCCGTAATGAACAGTGTATCATTTTATACCCAATAACGGCCCGTTATTCCGTTGGGTCGTTTCTAGCCCATGTTATCTTTCAGCCTTCTCAGAGCCCATTTATTCTTGGGCTCATTTCCAGCATTCGTTTACTTACGGCCCGTTACTGTCATTTTCTGCTTGTGGACCAAATTCAACCCATGGTTACAGTCGGCCCGTTTGTGGTCCGTTAATATGTTAGGCCATTTTCATAGCGTCATCAAATACGGCCTATTAACGATGGCCCGTTATGGTCGGCCCATGAACAGACGATTCCAACTCTAGCCCGTTTACGGCCATAATGCGGCCTGTTATTGGCCCATGTTTGGCCAATCGATCATACAACCCGTAGAAGGCCCATTGATGATATAGCCCGTAGAAGGCCCATTGTTTCTACGGCCCATAGAAAGCTCATTGTTTCTACGACCCGTAGAAGGCATTCTGTTTCTACGGCCCGTAGAAGGCCCACTGTTTCTACGGCCCGTAGGAGGCCCAGTGTCACTACAGTAAATATTAGCCCATGGTTATTGTGGCCTAGTTTTAAAAAATAGGTTATTGCAGCCACTAGCAAACCGCGGAAAAAGAACTGCACTGACTACAAGCAAACAAATAAACAAGACAACAAGGAAATAAATAAGCAAGCAACTTATGCTAGGCTATCACGGCTATTACACATATTACATCCACTGCACATCAAAGTTCGCCACAAGTGCAAATATAGGGAACAAAGCAACAAAACAAGTCCAGAACTGAAACCACTTCAGAAGAGTTCAGCAAACAATATCCTGGGTACCCATAATGCTGGCAAGATGCATAGCAAGCTTATTAACTTTCTCTTGTTTGGCGCTTAAATCCTCCAGCGCTTGCTGTTGCATAAGAAAGTACGCATCTGAATTCTACAGGGACTTCCTCAGTCCTTCGGCTTCTTGCCGTAGCACAGCTGAGTGATACCTTTCAGCTTGTAGCTGAGACTGAAGAAGCCGAAGTGATTATGGCAGCGAGTTCGAAGAGCTTGTGCCAGCGGTACTGGCCAGTAACTCGAACACTCCATCAACGCAGAACTGTGGGGTTTTCTCACTGTCTACAAGATCATTTTATCACCTTTCTTGGAGACCAACAGGGTTGTCTCACTATCTTGAACCTTATCTGCATTACTTTCTCTACCATTGCATAGTGGGGTGCTCTTCTCCAATATTCTGTTTGCATACTACAAGAGAAACAAGCAGACACATCACAGGTTTAGCTTGTAGTATACAAAACTCATTTTGGTAAACCGGTTCAGTAGTAAGGTGGACAGGATAATAGCATGAAACAAACATATATCTATGTACTATGGTCACTGTATTGTCCATATCATTCTAGTTTATGTTCCCTAATCAAGATAGAGACATAGTTCAACTCATATATTTTTAAGACACAGCAGCATAGACAGAATATAAGTGTGAGAAACTACACAGCATTGACAGCACTTGTAATGTGCATCACATGAGAACATAACTGTTTATACAACTTAAACTGAAATCAACATAGAGCAAGAAGTTAGAACAACAATCCAGTTAAAGAAATTGGTTTAAAACATACATGTTGCGCCATCGGAGTTTTAATTGGATCCTTCAAATTCGAAAGTAGTTTGTATGAGTAAATACAGTGATGCAACAGCAAAGGAGTATGGACCATAGCTACGGAATCTGACCTAAGAACAGTTGCTCTTCTTCTTTAAACGTGGAGTTTGGGTTAGCTGTGGTGGTCTTCGTGCTTTGGGCACTGCAGTAGCTTTACAAACTGCTAGTGTGGGGGTACTCTGTGGTGGACATGGTGCTTTGTCAACTATAAGTGGGTTACTATCCGCTGGGGTTGTGGTTAGATGGGTTGTAGCTGGTTCTCTGCCAAACGGTGTAAGTGTGCAATCTCGAAGAGTCTCGATTATGTGTGGTGGGGCTAGTTTGTGGGCCAGTACAACCATGGTTCTATCTGCATCGACGGGTAGCACTGTCTTTTGTGAAGAACGGGTTTTTGCTCCCTTAGATACTGCCATCACCCCCTCCAATTCAAATGGCTGATAAACAAGAAAAGAAATTGAACGTATAGACATTGTATGATAGACAAATGTGGTAATCCACATATATGTTGTCTAACCAAACAGGACAGCATGACACAGTTTCACATATATGATGCCTAACTGAACAGGATAGCATGACACAGTTTCAGATATATGATGGATAACTTAACATGATATAATGGCATAATTCAACATATGATGAGTACCTAAACAGGATGACATGACAAAACTATATGATGTCTTTCTAAAATAGGTTGGGATGAAATAATTCACATACATGTTGTCTAAGTATACATGATGGCATGATATAATTGACATAATTGATTCATATACTAAGTAGCTGGCACTCGCATGTATGATCTCTAAATTAAGCAGATAGAATTCAATATTGTGCATATGATGTCTAAACTAAGCAATGCAAGACACCATATGCATCATATGAGAAATATAAACATTGCAACTTAGAGCATACACCTCAGGTGGGATATAGGACTGGTCATCTGTCTCTGAATCCTCCTCTGAGGAGCTCCCTGTAACCATCGAGATATATGCTTCAACAGGTACCATTGCCTGCTCTGAAGACCTTGTTTTCACTCCAGATTTTTCCATAACCGGCTCAAATGGCTGATACACATGAAGAGTAGTTCAATATACACAAATTGTCGACAAATGGAATACATAATGAAAAAAAGATGGCATGAGATAATTCACATATATGATGCCTGGCTCCATGGCGGTGCATAATTCACATATATGATAACTGGCTGAAAAACATGGCATTGCATAATTCACATATCTGATATAGAAAGCAAACATGAGGCATTCACACAAAGCATGTCTAATCTAAGCAGATGGCATGGCAATGCAAGACACCATATGCAGGATATGAGGAATATAACCCGGCCAAGTTAGAGCATGCACTTCGGGGGGGGGATACGACTGGTCATCTCTCTCTGAATCCTCCTCTGAGGAGCTATATGTAACCAGCAAGAAATCTGCATCGACAGGTAGCTCTGACTGCTCAGAAGACCTTGTTTTCAATCCAGATTTTCCCATGACCGACTCAAATGGCTGATGCACAGGAAGAGTAGATGAATGTATAAACATTGTTGACAAATGGAATACATTATGGAAAAATATATGGCACAATACAATTCACATATACGATGACTGGCTAAACAGGATGGCATTGCATGATTCACGTATATGATGCCTGGCTAAAGAAGATGGCATTGCATAATTCACATATACTCCCTCCGTTCCTAAATATTTGTATTTTTAGAGATTTCAAATGGACTACCACATATGGATGTATATAGACACATTTTAGAGTGTAGATTCACTCATTTTGTTCCGTATGTAGTCACTTGTTGAAATCTCTAAAAAGACAAATATTTAGGAATGGTGGGAGTATGATATAGAAACCAGACAGGTGGCATTCACACAAAGCAAATCTAAACTAAGCTGATGACATATAAGATGTATAATGTAAGCAATGCAAGGCGCCATATGCATGATATGGCCAACATCAGCATGCCAGGTTAGAGCAAACACCTCAGGTGGTAAACAGGCGTGGTCGGCTCCTTCTGAATCTCCATCTGAACAGTTATCTTCCTCTGGAATACAATCTGGAAATGCAGGAGGGGGGCACTTTGCCCACCATGGAGCGGCGTCTGCATGACATTATATTCGCACGCAACAATCTTCTCTTTTTCTCTACATGTTTAGTATGATTGTGTACAACATCTGACATGCATAATAAAAAAATAGTTAGATTTTGTAAGGCCTAAGGGATGCATGCAAAAATCAAGACTGATGGTAGAAAACGAGTGGATGGATCCAAAACTAATGATAGCAGGTAGATTATAGCTTCAGTTTAAAAAGATAGACAATGGATCATCTATTTTTTGTTGCCCACCCAACATGAACCACATAGAAGACACCAGATGAACCAGATAGTAGACATATACTATTCGTTGCTGGCTCGATATGAGACCCGTGGGAAATTCAAAACTCAAGATTGAACGATAAAGTAGCAGGTAATAATAACCGATGTATAACGTAAGCAAACACGAAAGACTGCGACCTCTCTTCCAGAACTGTGTATTCCTCAGGTTCATTTGCTCAGTCGATGATGGTAATGCAGTTGGCGTGGCTGCCGGCAATGGGGAAGATGATTTGAGGCGGCGAAAGGAAGTCTCCAGGGGGGATCTCTGCTGCAGTGAACGCTTCTGTCGATGGTGCACCTCAGGTGGGGTGGATGACGGCACGACAGGAGCAGGACATAACACACAGAGTTTTCTTTGACGCCTATCTGAAAATGAAGTAAATCTGTAAGGGCTCCTTAGAATTGGAGGATTCTATAAACGCAAGGGATGGAAAACACGGGAATAGGATAGGAATGCACGTGCAAAACAGAGCATTTGGAAACATAGGATTTCAGTCAACCTGGGTGTTTGTCTCACATGAATTGGAAGAACAGAGGAATGGAGAAACAAAGTGATGCGACGAGTGTACAATCTCTTTGGCATAGCCTTGTGGACCTCAGCATCATTGGGTTGGACGTGGAGGATGGTGATGATGCTGGTGTGACTGTCGGAGGCGAGGAAGAAGATCCGAGGCCTCTGGAAACGGCGCCGAGGGTACTGCTTCGCTGTGATGGACAGTTCCGTCGTTGGAGCAGCTCCGCTAAGGTGTACGGCGACGAGGCTGAAGCATGACAAGACAGAAAACGTAAATCTGAAGTGGGACCCTAATATCATCTGCAATAGATGATATAAAATACATCACCAAAAAGTGCTAGATGTAAAATGCATCAGCCGCGCCACGGCCGCTCCGACAGATGCTGTAAGTACTGTTCACTCTGAACTTAACTGAAGAAAATGAACTTCACAGTCGAAACTGAATTTTACTGTCGAAACTGATTGAACTAGTAACAGAGCATTGCAATAGATGTTTAGGGCGTTCGAGCACTAGTAGCAGAGAAGCAGTGATCTAAATCAGTAGACGCTCGAGCAGGGAACGCACTAGCAGAGAGCAAGTCGTGCAGTAGCACCGCGAGCGAGTGCTAAAGCAGCAACTCTTGTAGCTGTCGGAGGTCGTGCAGCAGCAGTAGCTCAAGCGAGAGCAAGAGCAGAGCAGCAGCACGAACAAAAGCAGGAGCATTGCAGTAGCACGACTGACAGCAAGAACAGAGCCGCAGCGCGAGCGAGAGCTGGAGCAGCTGCAGCTAGTGCCGTTGTGGAAGTCACCGCCGAGGAAGCAACGACATGGGGGAGAGACGCCGTGGATGATGTGGCCGGCGACGGCACCGTCGATGGAGACACGCCATGTCTGCTCGGTATCGAGCACCGGCAGCCTCGTGAGATCGAGTAAAAGATAAAATGCAGCGATGAGTGCAGAACCTCCTTGGTGGCGCCGAGTTGGCCTCGGCTTCATCAGAGGAATTGGTGAGGGTGCTGCGGTTCCGGTGGGGCAGGTCAAGACGGTGGTGTGGGGATTGAGGTGGCGCGATAGACGAGGCAAATGTTGGGGCAGCTCCTTGGAGGTGGAGGACGGGGCGGCTGATCCGGCGGGACGACGAGATCGACAACGGGCCCTCATCCGGTGCGGTGGATGAGGGACGGCGAGCTGTTGCGGTGGACGACATAGTCGGGGAAGAGTCTCCGGCTGGGCGGCGGTCGGGAGGCCGACGGAGGAGCGTGGGGTTTCGCGGGTTTTGGCGGCCTCGGTGTACGAATGGGGGGGCGAAGGGGGAGGGGAGCCAAGCTTAGGGACGCGCTTGTCCGAAATGTAGGGTAAGTTACCATTGTACCCCCACCGGTTTTGACACCGCGACGTGGAGCTTCATTTTCGGCTGAGGGGTAGAAGGGGGATTTCGCGTGTCTAGGATGCGGGAGCGATTTTGGATGAGGAGGGAGTTCTTGCGCGCGTCCAAATTTCGGGATAACAAGGCGCGGCGCGGGTTGAAGAAGCGGGAGCTTCAAAGCAGGTGAGACAAAAGATACTCGAGCTTGAAAATTTCGGGATAGCAAGGTGCGGATTCCTTGTTCGGCAGAACAAACTTAATGTGTAAAAAAACAATTCATACAAGACACAAGAGAGTCATGTCCCCTTTCACTATATTGCTATAGATGCCATTGAAAAAACTACAGAAAAATGTAAAAAAAATCAGGAGAACCAGATTACCCTGCACAATACCAAATCGATTCGCACTTCCCTCAACAACAACAAAAAACAAATCAATTCCCACCAAAGAAAGAGTAATGTACCTTTTTATATGATTACAGATGCCATGATCTCGAATTTCAATTTTTGAATCCACGTTATGTTGAATTCGAATATATCGTTAGGTGACCTTGCGGTTTATAATTGATGTAGTCGTACATTTTGATCTTCCATCATATATGAACATTTTACTCCACCATGTGAACATATATATTGTCGTCTACCATATGGACTAAATTTGAATCAATTTTCCTTATTTGAATATGATTGTTGTCAAGTTATACAATAATTTAAATATTATCTTGATAACAAAAAACATACATATAGAAGTAATCATATTTCACTACGAACTACATGTACCATACGCTCTCCAATTCAAATATTTGTATCCATTTTATGTTGAATTCAAATCATAGTACATTATTGGTCTAGGTAGCGAGATGTTTGGGATAATCTAAACCCTGTTTTCATACGTATAATTTTTGGCTGAATTGGGACAAGTTTTGGTATAAGCCTCTTGCAAAACCGGAGATTCTCTCAACAAGCCTCGTGGTTCCGAGAGGGAACGTGTCACCTTTGTGTGTGAAACGATATACGCTGCCGCCCCCTGATTTATTTACAGAGGCAACATAGAACTATATGAGTGCCCTGTTAAATTTTGGAATTATTTCGGGTTCATTTGGCCTTTTGATACATTAGTTGAGTTTCTGGACTTTTAATGTGCATATTCTAAATATGAATTGCATGCACATGCTCCGGTGCACCAAAGTGGGTTGAAAAATCACATGTGTGTCCTTGCTTGAATTTCTAGGCCCCATGGAAGAAATGAGAATGAAATTCAAACATCTGGGCGTCATGACTCGGCCGAGAACATCGAGAAACTTTGATTTTAAATTCATGTAAATCCAAAACTCGCCTGAAAATCATGAAACTTGGCATGGTGTCATGCCATGGCACTAACATGTTGTGGTAAAAAATTGGGCCGATTTGGAAGCTCGTGGTTCTAAGAGGGAACGTGCCACCTTTGAGTGTGAAACGATATACGCTGTCCCCCTTGAGTTTCTTAACAAAGGCAACATAGAACTACATTAGTGCCCTGTTAAATTTTGGAATTATTCTGGGTTTGTTTGTCGTTTTTTATACATTAATTGAGTTTCTGGTCATTTAATGTGCATAAGTCAAATTTGAACTACAAGCACATGCTCTCGTGCACCAAAGTTGGTTGAAAAATCACATTTGTGTCCTCGGGTGAATTTCTAGGTCCCATGCAAGAAATGAGAATAAAATTAAAACATCTGGGCATCGTGGCTTGGCCGAGAACATTGAGAAACTTGGTTTTAAAATTCTTGTAAATCCAAAACACGTCTAAAAATCATGAAACTTGGCATGTGATTCTTGTCATGGTACTACCATGTTGTGGTAAAAAAAATTGGCGGAATAGGAACAGATTTTGGCATAAGCTTTTGCAAACCGAAGCTTCTCTCAAGAAGGCTCGTGGTTCTGAGAGGGAACGTGCCACCTTTGACTGCGAAACGATATACATTGTCCCCCTTGAGTTTATTTACAAAGGCAACATAGAACTACATGAGTGCCCTATTAAATTTTGGAATTATTCCGGCTTCGTTTGGCCTTATTTACACATTAATTGAGTTTTTGGTCATTTAATGTGCATAATTCAAATTTGAATTACAAGCACATGCTCCCGTGCACCAAAGTTGGTTGAAAAATCACATTTGTGTCCTTGGGTGAATTTCTACTCCCTCCTTCCATCTATATAGGTCCTAATGCATTTTTCGAGGCTAACTTTGACCAAATGTTAGAGCAATAATATATGACATGCAACTTACACAAAGCATACCTTCAATTTTGTATGTCAAAGGAGCTTCCAATAATATAATTTTCATAGTATACATCTCATGTGCTATTAATCTTGTCAATAGTCAAAGGCTGTCTTGAAAAACACATTAGGCCCTATATAGATGGAAGGAGGGAGTAGGTCCCATGCAAAAAATGAGAATAAAATTCAAACATCTGGGCATCGTGGCTCGGTCGAGAACATTGAGAAACTTGGTTTTAAAATCATGAAACTTGGCATGGTGTCATGTCATGGTAGTACCATGCTGTGGTAAAAAAATTGGCTGAATAGGAACAAATTTTGGTATAATCTTCTTGCAAATCGGAGCTTCTCTCAAGATGGCTCGTGGTTTTGGGAGGGAAGGTGTCACCTTTGTGTGCATAATTCAAATTTGAAATACAAGCACATGTTCCAGTGCACCAAAGTTGGTTGAAAAATCACATGTGTGTCCTCGGGTAAATTTCTAGGTTCCATGCAAGAAATGGGAATGAAATTCAAAATTCTAGGCGTCGTGGCTGGGTTGGAAACATTGAGAAACTTAGTTTCTTAATTCCTGTAAATCCAAAACACGCATGAAAATAATGAAACTTGGCTTGGTGCCATGACATGGAACCAACATGCTGTGGTAAATTTGCAGTCTGATTGCGAAGACACACACATTAACAACCAACAAAGTCATTTTGGAACAAGTTCTGTCACGTTACAATCGGAAACACAAGTATTATTGAAACCGTGGGCGTTCTACTTACTAGTACCATTTACGTGCCGCCACGCGTCCCCATTTTTTATTAGCTAGGAGGCGCCGTGCAGGGTAGCTATTTGAGTACGAGAGGCGTGCGATCAGACCCCTTCGCGTGCTTATCGGGAGGAGAGCCCTTTGACCTCCATCTGCCGTCCACCTCTCTCCCAAGGTCTCCATTAATGGCACCCAAGCCTCTGTTTAATGGCGTGGCTATGTCTCACTCGACTGAGATTTAAGAGAGAAAAATGAAAATCTGAAAGCACGGATCTTGATGTAAGATCCGACGAACCTATATAGCATCTACTGCGACTTATAGCAAGACTGATGAATATATAAGGACGGTTAAAAAAATTGATAAAAGAAGGGCTTGCCCCTTCCTATTTTCATTACTGAAAACCACCACAATTCACAAGAAGTTCAGCACAACTCCAGCATAACACGAAGGACTAAAAGCTACCAGATTGAGATCGCTACATCCCAAGAGGCCAACAAAGGCCAAACATCCATGCTAGAACCCAACATTTCATAACCGACGACACAATCCACATCCTAAACCGATTATTACATCAAAAGAAACCAGGAAACTAGTCTCCGCAGCGAGCAGCGATGAGCTCTTTTGTGTCCTCACGACGCTGCTTGAGAACATCCATGGATTCCTCTACCGGCCTTTGGCGCTTGTTGCGGAGCATGTCATCCTCATCCATAAGTTTCTTCAACAAGGCACTGGTCTCCTCCTGCAGGTCTGCACTTTGGACGATCTTCTCCCTCGGCAGGTTGCGCTCGGCCCGGAGCCTCTCATTGCCCTCCCTTAGTTGTCGGATGACACCGGTAGCCTGTTCAAACGAGGCTATCATGTCGTCCTGCAACCTCGCCGAGCCGGAGATCTGATCCATCTGTCTATGGACGATCGCATGATTGCGCCTGTAACAGTCGCCGCCTGCTCGCGAGAAATTTTCCCAGGCCGCCGTGGCGCGGCGGGACATCTCTGCTGCATTCATGGCGCGGCGGGACATCTTTGTTGCTTCCGCAGCATGGCCAGACCAGTCTGCTGCATCGACGGCATGGCGGGACCTCCGTGCTGCTTAATCGGTGCAGCGAGACCTCTGTGCTGCTACTTCTACGCGGCGGGACATGTCGGCTGCTCTCGCAGTGAGGCGGGACATCTCTCGTGCTTCCGCTTCTATGCTCGCCTCTCCCTGGTGGCAATCTCTCGACCCAGAACTCACGCTGGCCATGGCAGACGCAAGGGAAGGATGCTGAATGACTTGTTTGTTTTGGTGGATGAGGAGTTGAGGATGAATGTGCAGTCATCTTGGCATACTAGTATTTATAACCGAGTACTAACACGCTCCTAAGTGGGAAACCGTTTAGGTTGTGATCAGTGTGAACAGGTTTGCAATTCAATATAGCGTGGAGTAATTTGGAATGTGACGAGACGCAAGCTCAAAATTTATTAACGGTTCTAGTTTTGAAGTGTGGCACTATTCCCGGATGGAGTACTTCTTTTTCTACTCCCTCCTTTCCGGTTTTATAGGGCTTATCTTAAAATTTTAGTTTTTCCATTTTATAAGGCTCAATTTGGTTGTTCCCCAACACATGTTCAGATTCCAAGGTGCATTAAATCATTCATGCAAGTATTAAGAGAAAATTGACCAATGCATGTACTTTATGCATGCATGCATTGCAATTAATGCATTAAACCTATCTCTCGGGACTTCTTGCACGCACCATCGTGCCACCCACAAAAACTTGTACTCTGAGTTTAGTAGTATGTTATACAGGAAGAGAAGAGGTGCACGCACGCAGTCGTCCTCTCACACACGCGTCTGTTTTTTCTTGAAAAGTAGGATGATTACCCCCGGCCTCTGCATCTGGAGTCACACACGCAAATTATTGAAATATATCAAGTGTAGTGCTTTGATGTGTCGCGCCAACTTGTACATCAATGAGAAGTTTGATTATCCTCTCCCTCGCGGACTTAACTGCACCTGCCTTTGGCTGTATGACAGGTTGGCCACACAACTATAGGGCCCACCTGTCATACACGCAAAGGCAGGAGCGTCCCTCCCTCGCCCATGTGCGTGGTGGCTGGCAAGACTAGGAGAAGCTTTCGCTACACGCTCTCCCTCCCGCACGCGGTGGACATGCAACAGTTCAATCGGTGTCAGATGGCCAGAAGCGTACTGTAGTGCTCCTCCAGTGCAGTAGTATTCCATCATTGTTCGACTTCCCGAAGAGGCGAAGAGCCAATCATAGCCCGGACGCTCGTGTGGCAGTTTCATGTGTATAGTAGTCTAGGATAGCGTGTACCGTGCCTGTAAGCTTAATATCGTTGGGGTCGGCTCCATGCTATGTGGTTGTCTCGAAGTTTTAAAAAAAATTAAAATAGTCTTCTGGCCCTACCCAAAAACTGTCGTGCGTACTTCCCGGGAAAAGCCCTGCCCTCAACTTTTAACTACGCGAAAATAGTTCGAGCTTGTTCATTCTATATAAATACAGTACTTACTGTATGTTTGTTCACCCATGGGGTTGTTCAATCAATGGAGGGGCGGGGAGCACAGGTGAACAATACTGTAGTACTACTAGTAGTAAGTAGGAGTCATACGGTAGTCACCTTAAATAGAGAGTTTCTTTTCTTTAATGCCACGTACACAAATTGAAACGCTTGTTGTGGAGAGAAAAAAGATACTCACTCCACTATATATGGACGCAGGGGCCTGAGCGCTTGCTTTACTAGGGTTGCTCTCTTCATTCTCTCATCCTCTCTAGATATAAACAAGGCAGCGGTAGCGACATTTTCTCTCTGCTCACGGCTGGTCATAGATCCGGCCGGATCACTTCATCCAGTGTGTGTAGAGGACTAAAAGGTGCATCATTCACGCAGTCATCGCCGCCGAGGGAGGAAACCCATAGCTGCCGGAGGGCCCCGATCCTCGCCCCGTGCTGTTCTCTCCGACACATGGCCGGCTCGGGAGGTCCTCCGACCCTTCTTCCTCCCTGTCGTATTGTCCGCAGATCCGACCTGCCGCCACTGACATCCCGGCGACCCTCAGGTATAAGTTCTTCGAAAGCGGCCTTGCTCTACTGCCCCAGCTCCCCACGTGTCAGCATGTGCATCTTTTTCTACTCCCATCAGCTCTTCCAAAGCCACCTAAATTTTTAGTATTATTAGAGGTAAAGCTACTTCATGCATTTGAATCTAGGGATTTGTTCAAACAACGAAGAAAGGGGGGAAAGTTGTAGCATGAATCTAGGACTTGATTCAAAGAGGAAATAATATGGTGAAAGCAGTAGAGACTAGATACCCAACCGGTCTCTTGGTTGAAAAGGGAAATAATGGGAAAACGCAGTACAAACTAGATAAGGAACAGATCTATTGTTGGTTGAAAAAAGGATAGAAAGTGGCGGCTGGTAGACAAGTCAGCAGAGTATGTCCAGGATTAGATTTGCTGCCGTCACATAGTAAAAGGTCTCCAGGATTAGATTTGCTGCCCTCACATAGTAAAAGGTCTCAGGATTAGATTTGCTGCCCTCACATAGTAAAAGGTCTCCAGGATTAGATTTGCTGCCCTCACATAGTAAAAGGCCTCCAGGATTAGATTTGCTGCCCTCACATAGTACAATGGCACTCCTGCTATTTTCCCCAGTATGATAAGTAAGTTGCTCCTTTACGCTGCTGAGTGTCCTGGTGTCCCCATGGTCCCATGCCCTTAAACCAACTCTTTAGCTGCTGTTGATTTGTGTCTGGTAAACAAGCAATGCCACCATTAAAGTAATCCCATATTTGAGGAATCTCATTGTTGATCGTAATGCTTCTGGTAGCATGAAGCATTGCTGACGTTTTAAAATTTCTACTATCCTTGGGTGATTGCCATGACCATAATTAAGATGATTCTTTTCATTTTGTATATGTTTCGTATATTCTTATTCGCCAGCAACTGTTTACTTTCTATCTTTTTGTGCAGATAGGGATATCCATTTCACCTTGTTGCTATTGTGACCTTTTGGTGAACTGCACAAAACACTTTTTTTGGAATGAGTGTCTTGTGCAGTTCAACTAAAATGTCACGTGGACAAAATCTCTCAATTTTGGTGGAACTGCACAAAATGGTGATTGGAGTTTCCAAAATCTCTGTCAAGTTCTGCTGGTAATCTCGTGCAACATTTTATTAGCCTTTGCAAGACCGAGTCGTCACTGTCACCACAATGGCACTTTATTTTAGTGGAACTGCACAAAAGGATAAGAAAATTATAGTTGCACCTTACATGAGCCGAATAGCCAACCTTAATGTTCCTCAATTTTAGTGCAACTACTAAAGATGAACCTGCCAGCTCACAAGAGCAAGTACTTCTTGCTAGCTGAATGATGCAATCTCTGCTTCATTTCAGGTGAACTACAGAAAAAGGCGCATGAATTGAATCATGGAACTCCAGGTAGACCTCATCCAAGTAGAGCTGGAGGTTGAGTTCAAGGAGGCCGCTATTAAAGCAAAATCATGCTCTCTTGTCTCCTTGTTTGTGCTCTGCAAACATGATGTGCAAACAGGAATACTCAACTACAGATGTTGTGACGGTCAAGAGCATTCGCCAAGTTCTTCGATTGTATGACATGGCTAGCCAAGATGGATTTAATCCCGATATTCACTTTATCAAAAGGCTATAATGGGTTGGCTCTGAATCTTGCAAGTTGGGAATCAGTGAGATGTGTAGGCATCTTTGTTGTACTTATTATTTGAATCTTATTTGTTGGTTCTGAATCTTGCAAGCTGGGAATCAATGAGATGTGTAGGCATCTTTGTTGTACTTATTATTTGGATCTTATTTGTTGGTTCTGAATCTTGCAAGTTGGGAATCAATGAGATGTGTAGGCATCTTTGTTGTACTTATTATTTGGATCTTATTTGTTGGTTCTGAATCTTGCAAGCTGGGAAACACGGCATGATGATGTAGAGGACAACAACCATAACAAACTGTTCAAACTTGGTAGTATTATCTTTGTGAAAGTGCGACGAATGTGTTGATCGTGTGCGTCCTGAGAATAATAATTCTAATTGTTGTGCATGTTGATCCTGTGGCAGTGATAGAAAGAGCGAATGCATTGCTTGTTTTAAGTACAAATTTCTATTAAAGCTAATTAAATTTAAGTAAAGTGACCACTAACTCCTGTTATTATAGTACCAATATAGACCTGCTCGTGAACCGACGTGTGGCCGAGGGTGCATCTTGTGCCGAGCGTGCAGTAGATGAGGGAGGGGTAGTAACTGTTGTCGCATGTACACACTCACCTTATTGTTGAATCCAGTTCCCCAAGAGATGAAAAATGAACTGCTGCCGCCGCCTACACACTCGTTCACTCGAAGAGACTCCAATGGCGATCCGAGGGGTGAGCCTGCTGGATATGGACTTCAGCAAGGAGTTCCCCTTTGAGTTCGCCGTTCAGTCCTATGGCTGCACCAAGTTGAATGTGATGTACACCAACGATATGGACTCGGTGAAGCTCTGCCTCGCCTCAATCCTATGGCTGCACCAGGTTCTGGAGCATTCGTCGTTTCATCGGCAGCGTCGACTGCACCTTCGCTACGATGGAGAGAAGGAAGAACGCGATGATTCGGCCATCTGGTGCAACAAGCTTGTTGACATCCAGAAGCAATACAAGATCATCAGCAACGGGCAGGAGAAGGACTCCGTGGTTGACCTCGCTGAGACCATCATCGCCCCCTGATATGCCAACATGAAAGAAGACGACCTGAACACGTGGGAGGTACCTCTTAATCTAGCCTACATAACCTACGCAGGCAAGGACGCATATGCATGCTACGACATGTACAGGAAGATCTTGGACATGAGGGCGTGTCTGCTTCCCATAACCGACGAGTACACGGACAGCCGCAACGTCATGATCAAGCGTGCCAGGAAGGTCTAGATGTTGTACTTTATCTGTTTATAAGCACCTTTATCATCTGAGTGTTTCATGCATTAGCCTATGTGTCGTAATTATCTGTTTTGTCCAAAATATTTCTTTTAAGAACCCATTAACCTGATTGCTTTTTTAGTGGCTATTTGCTTATGTATGTAAACTAGTTCACTTGTCCGTAAAAAACTAGTTCACTTGGCTGCCGTGCTTTGAATCTCCTTCCTCCCAACATATTCCCCTCCTCAGGTGGACCCAGCAGGTCTCTGAATTTTCTCCCACTTTCTTTTTCGATGTAAACTAAGTTTTCTCCCAGTACTTTCCCCTAGAACCAACTCAACTGTCCCACGTCTAGCCTAAAAAATAATAATACCCCACGTACTATTAACTCATCAAATTAAAATGATATTTTATTTCGTAAGTTGAAAGTTCTTACAAAATAATAATAATAATTGTTTATATATAACTTGGCAAGTTAACTCCTAGTGATTGCGTACATAAGCTTACAAAGATTTTGCTGACGTGTAATCATGTGTATATGTTTTTATACCATTTCTCCATCTAGCCCAACATGATATTTTCACCCAGCCCAGCAAGTCCGCGGATTTCGAGAAAAATGCAAATGGGATTTAAACGGGCTGCATAGATGCTACATCATTGTTTCACCCAGCCCACCAAATGGATTAAAAAAACAAGTCGACTGACAGCGGGGTCCACGGCCACAACCCAATTTTTTTGTCATTTGCCAAGTAAGTCGCTTTGTCAGGCCTGTTGGGCTGCAAATCTTTCAAGACGAGGAGAGCTTCATTCGGCTAGCCGAGAAAACGGCCTATCAGTAATGAGAAATGGGTTGTACATTTTTAAAACACATCAAACCGGCAATTAGTTTCAAATATCTTTTTTTCATTTCGAGATTTTAAATTACATTAATTTTTATGCGTGGAGAATTTGTTGGATTTTATATTGATATACATTTATTTTTAAAATCAGTTTGAATGTGAGTCAAAATTTTGGGATTAAAAACAGTTCGGACCGCACCGAAATATGCAGAATTTCGTATAATTTTTTAATCGTGGCCACAATATGGGCTGTAATGCTAACAAAAAGAATATGGGCTCCAAAAAACCTTAATAATTAGAAAATGGGCTGTAAATTATTAGAAATAATGGTAGATGGGTTGTATGCTGTTTTCCACAGATTTGAGGCTTTCCTAAAAAAGGTTGACGCACAAGCAGTGACTGTTGGATAGCAATCCAATGGCCGTCGTGCTTCTTCAATCTCTGCTCTTCCTGCTCCAGCCGCTCAAACTAGCGCTGGCAGGACTGCCCGCTCCCTCCTCCCCGTGGCCGGCTGTGCTGCCGCGCAGGCCTCACCGCCCCACCGTACTCCCATCGCTGGCCTAGCCATCCCTCTACTCACCCACACCTGCTGTTATTCTCCGGCGACGGCAGACGAACCAGTAACCCCTCGTACAGTCGTACTCCCCTCCACGTGGGAAACAACTGCCGAGTCTTCCCTGCCTCCATGTCATTCCCTTCCTAGGCCTCACCTTCGTCCACCGCCCTAGTGCTCTCGGTGCGTCCTGGTCAACGTGGTCAACGACCGACATGCATCTGAAGTGGACTGTACGTGGAGAGGCCGACAGCTAGGTCCATGGCCGCACGCAAGGAAATGCCTCCTTATTACGCGCAAAATAATGATTCCTCCACCTGACATCAGGGACCCACCGAAAGGGCCTATGTGTTTCGCGAAAAAAATGTTACCGCCGCTGACAGCTCGGACCCACCAGCTATATCTTCGCACACGAGGAAGTGCCTCCTTATTACGCACAAAAAAGGAATACCCCCCTGTTAGCTGGGACCCAGTATAGTGGCAGGCTGACTTGTGGGCCTACTAAGTTGACGGGGACAGACGGCTTTGTCAACTTAGTCAATATGCACGATTCTAGCTCCAGTGACCGTACGATGTCCATCCAACGGCCGTAGTGCTTCTTCAACCTCTGGTCTTTTTGCTCCAGCCGCCCAAACCAGCGCTGGTCGTGCCTCGTGCTCCTGCCTCCTGTGGCCGGCTGTGATGCGGCGGAGGCCTCACCGCCCCCTACTACTCCCACCGCTGGCCAGGCCATCCCTCTACTCACCCACACCGCCTGTTATTCTGCGGCGACGGCAGCCTCACACCACAGCGAACCAGTGAACCCTCATATTCCTCTACACGTGGGCATCCACTGCCGTGTCTTCCCCGGCTCCGCGTCGTCCCCTTCCTAGGCCTCGACGTCGTCCACCGCCCTGGTGCTCTCGGCGCGGCGTGGTCAACATGGTCAAGGAACGGCTTCCATCGGACGTGGACTGTACGTGGAGAGGCTGATAGCTGGGTCCACAGCCGCAGCAAGGAAGTGCCTCCTTATTACGTGCAAAATAATTATTCCTCCACCTGACAGTGTGGACCCACCGGATGGGCCACCGTATTTCGCGAAAAAAACGTTTGCCCCTGACTGCTGGGACCCACCGGCTACATCTTCGCACGCAAGGAAGTGAGTCCGGGAAAAAAACGATTCGCCCCCCTGACTGCTTGGACCCACCAGCTACATCTTCGCAGGCAAGGAAGTGCCTGACAGGCGGGACCCACCTGGTCGAAGCGTACGTAGCGTTGTCATTCTGGTCGCGAACGTGTACGTACATATATACTGGTGGATGCGGAGGCGCGCACGTGTCGTAGTAGAGGCGCGTATGTGTCGTAGTAGAGGCGCGCACGTAGCATGTACATGTACGTACAACGGCCAGGGTGCAAGAAAGAAATACGGCCACGTATGTGTACATACGGGCGGGGTCTCGAACACCTACGCGCACATACGTACGGCCAGGGCTCGTGTACATGGCTGGGGCAGAATGGAGAAACATCGTCGTCGTCGTGTTCATGGGGAGGCAACGGAATGCGTCGTGTTCATGGGGAGGCAACGGAACGTGTCGTGTTCATCTGGAGGCAACGGAACGCGTGGGAGCCAACCGGCTGGGTCGGAACGGAATGTGTGGTCGTGTTCATCGGGAGGACTTGGACGAAACAGGCGATGGAAACGAGGCCTGAACGGGGTCCTGTTGATCAGGAGGGGTCTGGCGTACCGCAAAACGGAGGAAACGGACCTCCTACAGTCGAAATGGGGGTCCTGTTGATCGGGAGGGGTGTGGCGTACCGCAAAACGGATGAAACGGACCTCCTACAGTCGAAACAGGGGTCCTGTTGATCGAGAGGGGTGTGCCGTACCGCAAAACGGACGAAATGGACCTCCTACGGTCGAAACGGGGGTCCTATTCATCGGGAGGGGTGTGGCGTACCGCAAAACGGGACTCCACGGGATACTGTTCATCTCCACCGTTGACGTCCTCCAGCCTCCACGGGCTACCGTCGACCTCCTCCAGCCTCCACGGGCTCTTGTTCATCCAGCCTCCACCGCGCGCTACTCCACCGGCGACTGTTCAAGCACCCCTCCACCATCTACTGTTCATCCAGCCCTCCACACCACGGGGTCCTGTTCAACCACCCCTCCACGGGCACCCCTCCACCGTCTACTGTTCATCCAGCCCTCCACCACACCACGGGGTCCTGTTCATCCAGAGGCAATGCCACCACTCACTATTCATCCAACCCCCCCGCAACGCTCACTGTTCATCCCAGTGGCAGCATCGACCGGCTTCAGTTAGCAGCAGTAGTGAAGGAATCGCTCGATCGGGTTCAGTTAACAGCCATCGATCGATCGCTCGGGTTCAGTAACGTGTAGCCTGCAGTGCAATCGCTCGGGTTCAGTTAGAGCCCAATGCCTTGCTCGGGTTCAGTTAGAGCCAACGCCTCGCACACATGCGCGTACGTGTACGAGAGAAACACGCATCGTTCGGCCCCCGACCTCTCACCGTAACCGGGAACTCCCCGAAATTTTCCTCCCCCTCGCTTCTACCATGGTTTATTCCGTCATGGACAGCCCAAAGAATGTCATGCAGCTGCGTCTCCGGCCCGCCCAGGATGAAAAGCCCATTTTTTGTCATGATTTTTTGTCATATAAGTAGGAGCCCACCACATCTATGATGATACCGGGTTTTGTCACAATTATCGTCATAGAAGTGTCATATGTATGACAGAAAAAAAATTCATTCGGCCCAAAATGTCACGGATGTGTCTTTTTTTGTAGTGATAGTTATTAGCTAGATGGCTTCTTCTCTCTCTTTGGATCTCGATACAAACTTCTCCTCGATTCTCTTGGAGATCTATTCGATATAATCTTCTTTTGCGGTGTGTATGTCGAGATCCGATGAATTGTGGGTTTATGATCAAGATTACCTTTGAACAATATTTGAATCTTCTCTGAATTCTTTTATGTATATTGGTTATCTTTGCAAGTCTCTTCGAATTATCAGTTTGGTTTGGCATACTAGATTGATCTTTCTTGCAATGGGAGAAGTGCTTAGCTTTGGGTTCAATCTTGCGGTGCTTGATCCTAGTGACATTAGGGGAAACGACATGTATTGTATTGTTCCCATAGAGGATAAAAAGATGGGGTTTATATCATATTGCATGAGTTTATCCCTCTACATCATGTCATCTTGCTTAAAGCGTTACTCCATTCTTATGAACTTAATACTCTAGATGCATGCTGGATAGCGGTCGATGTGTGAAGTAATAGTAGTAGATGCAGGCAGGAGTCGGTCTACTTGTCGCGGACGTGATGCTTATATACATGATCATGCCTAGATATTCTCATATTTATTCGCTTTTCTATCAATTGCTCGACAGTAATTCATTCACTCACCGTAATACTTATGCTATCTTGAGAGAACCACTAGTGAAACCTATGGCCCCCGGGTCTATTTTCCATCATACAAGTTTCCAATCTATTTTATTTTGCAATCTTTACTTTCAATTTATATCATAAAAATACATAAAATATTTATCTTATTATTATTATCTCTATCAGATCTCACTCTTGCAAGTGGCCGTGAAGGGATTGACAACCCCTTTATCGCGTTGGTTGCGAGGTTCTTATTTGTTTGTGTTGGTACGAGGTGACTCGTGCGTGGTCTCCTACTGGATTGATACCTTGGTTCTCAAAAACTAAGGGAAATACTTGCGCTACTTTGCTGCATCACCCTTTCCTCTTCAAGGGAAAACCAACGCATGCTCAAGAGGTAGCAAACCTCAACAATCTTTTCACAAAAAATCAGAGAATATAGTAGTCATAAATCTTTGAAAGGTAGCTGGTGCATTGCATAAACCAAAATGCATACGTCTATAAGCATAAGTTCCAAAAGGACAAGTAAAAGTGGTTTTCCCTTGATTGGGTTGTGAAACTGGTATTTGAGAAAAACCAGTATATCCATCAAGAAAACAAAAGTGTGTGTGCTTAGATAATCTTTCCAGCATTTGATCAATAAAAGGCAGAGGGTAATGATATTTTCTAGTAGCTTTATTTAATTTTCTAAATCAATTAACATTCTATAACCAATGACAATTCTTTGTGGAATAAGTTCATTTTTATCATTAGGAACAACAATGATACCCCCCTTCTTAGGGACACAATGAACATGACTTACCCATCTACTATCAGCTATGGGATAGTAGACTTACCCATCTACTATCAACATGACTTACCCATCTACTATCAGCTATGGGATAGATTATACCTGCTTCAAGAAGCTTTAGTATTTCAGTTCTTACCACTTCTTTACTTTTAGGATTCAAACGTCGTTGGTGATCAACAACGGGTTTAGCATCAGGTTCCATATTAATCTTGTGCTGACATAGATTGGGACTAATGCCCTTAAGATTATCAAGAGTATATCCAATAGCAGCTCGCTGCTTCTTCAGAATTTTCAATAATCTTTCTTCTTCATGTACTGAAAGGTTAGCACTAATAATAACATGATATATCTTTTTCTTATCAAGATAAGCATACTTCAAAGTGTCTGGCAATTTTTTAATTCAAATACAGGATCACTTTTAGGTGGAGGAGGACCCCCTAGAGTTTCAATAGGCAAATTTTGTTCAAGCAGAGGTTGTTGTTCAAAGAAATTTTTGTCTATTTCATTTTTATCATGCATGTGCATGTCATTTTAATGGTCTAGCATATATTGTTCTAAAGGAATAATAGGAGGCACGACAATAGAAGCAAGACCAATTATTTCATCCTTACTAGATAATTCTTTATTATGAGGTTGTCTATTAAACTTGGAGAAATTAGACTCATGAGACTCATCACCAAAGCTAACACTGACAGTTTGTTTCTCACAATCTATTTTAGCATTAACGATGTTCAAGAAGGATCTACCAAAAATAATGGGACAAAAATCATCTTGTGGGGAACCAAGAACTAGAAAATTAGAAGGGTATTTTTTTTTCCCATAGAAGATTTCAACATCTCGAACAATCCCAAGTGGTGTGATGGTGTCTCTATTGGCAAGTTTAATAGTAACATCTATGTCTTCTATTTCAGCGGGTGCTATATCATCCATAGTTTCTTGATATAAGGTAAAAGGAATAGCACTCATGCTAGCATCTATGTCACATAAACCATGATAACAATGTTCTCCTATTTTAACTGAGACAACATGCATGCCAACAACAGGTCTATGTTTATCTTTTTCATCGGGTTTGGCAATTCTAGTAGCTTCATCAGAGAAGTAAAAAACGGGCCCATCAATATTTTCTACTAGGACATCTTTGACCATAGCAACACTAGGTTCCACTTTAATTTGCTCGGAGGGTTTAGGTGATTTAATATTACTTTTGCAAACCATAGTTGATACCTTAGAATGTTAATTTATCCTAACAGGGAAAGGTGGTTTTTCAATATAAGAAGTGGGCACAACTGGATCAACATTATAAATAATAGTTTCATCTTTAGCTTTAACCGGTTTTTAGTTTCTTTTTTAATAGGTGGATGATATTTAAACCACTTCTCCTTAGGGAGATCAACATGAGTAGAAAATGATTCAAAAAAAGAAGCTATTATCTTAGAGTGCTAACTTGTGAAAGGCATCGGTATTCATAAAAGATTTAACACAATTAAACTTAAGCTTAATACCTGACTCTTTACCTTCGTCGAGTTCCCAATCTTCAGAGTTGCATTTAATTCTTTATAAGAGATCCCACCTGAATTCAATAGTCTTCTTCATAAAAGAACCAGTACAAGAAGTATCAAGCATGGATTGATCATCACGAGAAAGCCAAGCATAAAAGTTCTGAATAGTAATTTATCTTAAGAGCTCATGATTGAGGCATGAATATAACATTGACTTAAGCCTCCCCCAAGCTAGAGAGATACTTTCTCCTTCACGAGGCCAAAAATTATATATATAATTCCGATCACGGTGAACTAGATGCATAGGATATTCTTTTGGTGAAATTCCAATTTCAATCGATTCCAGTTCCAAGATCCAACATCATCGCATAGCCTATACCATGCCAATGCTTTTCCCTTCAAAGATAAAGGGAAAACATTATTCTTAGCTTCATCTCTAGGTAAACCTGCAAGCTTAAATAATCCACAAATTTCATCCACATAGATCAAGTGCATATCAGGATGTTCAATTCCATCTCCTGTATAAGGATTAGCTAGCAGTTGTTCTATCATACCTGAAGGAATCTCATAACCAATATTTTCAATAGGTGCAGTAGGTTGAGGGGAAACTAATTCTGCTTCCGGTCGAGGTGAAGATACCCCAAACAAACCCCTCAAAGGATTCTTTTCCATAGTAGCAAGTGACAACAAATTTCAGCGCGTAGTATAAATTTTTCCTTACCAATTTCCACTTACCAAGAGCGCTTCACTCCCCGGCAACAGCGACAGAAAATATTCTTGATGAACCACAAGTATAGGGGATCAATCATAGTCCTTTCGATAAGTAAGAGGGTCGAACCCAATGAGGAGCAGAAGGAAATGACAAGTGGTTTTCAGCAAGTTATTTTCTGCAAGCACTGAAATAGCGGTAATAGGTAGTTTGATAGCAAGATAATTTGTAACGGACAAGTAACGGTAATGTTAAATAAAGTGCAGAAAAATATCCCAATCCTTTTGTGGCAAAGGACATGCCAAAATGGTCTCTTATAATAAGCAAAGCGTTCTTGAGGGTACACATGGATTTCATCTAGTCACTTTCATCATGTTGGTTTGATTCGTGTTCGCTACTTTGATGATTTGATATGTGGGTGCACCGGTGCTTGGGTGTTGTTCTTACTTGAACAAACCTCCCACTTATGCTTAACCTCCTCGCAAGCATCCGCAACTATGAGAAAAGTATTAAGATAAAATCTACACATAGCATGAAACATTTGGATCCAAATCGGTCCCTTACGAAGTAGCGCATAAACTAAGGTTTAAGCTTCTGTCACTCTAGCAACCCATCATCTAATAACTACTCCACAATGCATTCCCTTAGGCCCAAATATGGCGAAGTTCCATGTAGTCGACGTTCACATGACACCACTAAGGGAATCACAACATACATATCATCGCCATATCGAACACATATCAAATTCACATGATTACTTGCAACAAGATTTCTCCCGTGACCTCAAGAACAAAAGTAACTACTCACAAATGATAATCATGCTCAAGATTAGAGGGCTATTAAATAGCATAATGGATTTGAACATATAATCTTCCACCAAATAAACCATATACTAATCAACTACAAGATTTAATCAACACTACTAGTCACCCACAGGTACCAATCTGAGGTTCCGATACAAAGACTGAACACAAGAGATGACCTAGGGTTTGAGAGGAGATGGTGCTATTGAAGATGTTGATGGAGATTGGCCTCTCAAAGATGAGAGGGTTGTTGGTGATGACGATGGCTTCAATTCCCCCCTTCAGGAGGGAAGTTCCCTCGGCGGAATCACTCCGCCAGAGGGCAAAAGTGCTCCTGCCCAAGTTCCGCCTCGAGACGGCGGCACTCCATCCCGAAATACTCATCCTTCTTTTCTAGGTCAAAGAGACATATATACCAGAAGATGGGCACCGGAGGCGGGCTGGGCTGAGCGCAACCCACCCTGGAGCGCCCTGGTGTCTTGTGCTCACCAGGTCGGCCCCCCTCCGATAGTCATTTGCTCCAGTATTTTTTATACATTCAAATAATTCTCCATAAATTTTCAGCTCATTTGGAGTTGTGCAGAATAGGTAACTCTGACGTAGCTTTTTCAGGTCCAGAATTCTAGCTGCCGGCATTCTCCCTCTTTGTGTAAACCTTGCATATTATGAGAGAAAAGGCATTAGAATTACTCCATAAAGCATTATTATGCATAAAAGATTATAAATAACAGTTAGAAAACATGATGCAAAATGGATGTATCAACCCGTACTGCATGATGAATTTTGGGAAGCAGCACATCCCAATTCACCCGTCACCACACCTCAAACTCAAGTGTCGCAGTCACCCACGCGCATTTGAGAAATTCACACTGGTTCTGAAGAAAGACAACCTTCTATTCAAACAATTGATGAAGAAATTATAGCTGCAACAGCTGATGAGACTACAAAACAAAACCTAATGGTGGATGTCATCAATACATCCCCTCAGCACGAAGAATCAGTTCGTTCAATAGATACTCACACTATTCCAACTGCTACTGCTGAAGAAATTGCAAAATCACTTGTTGTCATAGATCCACAAGACTCAACTGGCTCTCAAAGACCAGTGTTTGATGTAAGGCTGAATAAAATCACTCATCAACCAGTTTAGGTCATGCCAAAGATTGGCAGAAGCCTCAGACGGCCACAGTTCGATAATTCCAAATTCTTCTAAGAGAAGAATTTCTTCATCGGTGAGTCACCATATGACTGAGCCAAGATCAGGCGTATATGCTTCTGGACCAAGATGCAAATGAACTACTATGCTTCATTGTTATTTGAGAAGACAATATCTTCCTGCATCGTCATATTCCTTATATGGACATGGAATCCATTCCATCCTTTTGGCCTGTTTTGGCTGGTCTTCATGATGTTGGGCTGCTTAGCTTCTACTCGGATGTCTGCGATTGGAATTAATAACTCATTCTTTAGTTCTATACAACTGTGCACTTCTCAGGAAATGTTGATGACATTTCGACATGGGCTCCGGACTGGATGAGTGAAGACACTCACTGCAAGGAACCAATTGATGAACTACTTCGTGCTCTTCCACTAGATCCACCCCTTGAAGAAGAAAAGAAGATCTATGAAGAACCTGAGCTACCAAATCATTTTATGCAAGTGCTGATGAAGCCATTGGCTGAAGGAGAAGCTCACAAGACTACCTTCTTGGTGAAGACTTGCTATACGTGCCTTGCCCAGTCTACCGCATTCTGGCCAATACCCTCAGTCCCTTCAAAGGACACAACTCTGCAAGTGAAGAAGTTGTGGGAGTCATGAAGAGTATGCTATTTCATATCATACATGGCACTCCCATTAACATACAAGATTTCTTCATGAGGACTTTGGTCATAGTGGCCCAGTCACCCTTTGATCTGAAGTCGTATGCTCCAGGATCATGAGATTCATCAAATCCCAATCTTCAATCAACTACAGGGCTGATGGACAGAATCATCTCAGTTGTCTGCCAGAGGTTGAATCACTTCAAAGCACTATCTCCTCAGTTCCTGGCAAGGTTAAGGCAGTCATAGATGAAGGAATTCGTCCTAGATGGACAATTTCGTCAGCTTATCTCCCATTCAACTGGTGATGAAACTGCGAGCCAGGACGCTGCTACAAAGGCATCAAGACCATCTGCTCACAAGAAGTACCACATGTCATGACTAACCGTGAACTCCTCATCAGCCTTCACTAGAAGATAGACATGAATCATGATTGGGTTAAAAGTCAACTTGCTGCTATTAACGCCAATATGACTATGACGCATAACTATGTTTGCAGAAATCACTACTACGCCCACGAGATATTTGACAGAACATGGGCCATGCTTTCACACATGAACACATATGACGAACTTGTTGCAACGGACTTCCAGATGAACTTTGATTGGGAAAATTCACCCAAGAAGAAGTTCGAGAAGGTTCAAGTTCCTCCACTCGTCCCGAACTCAGTGTCTCCATTGTGCTCCACCGACGAAATGAAGATGTTAAAGGCATTGTGGCCGACCCTTCTGCTTCACACGATCCCGACACTAACGTTGGCGTTCCTCCGACTTTGTCATGATGATATTCTTTAGGGGCATTGGTTCTCAGTTTTGTCTCCTTTTGGTCATTTGATGGCAAAGGGGGAGAAGTCTGAGTTAGTCTTCAAGCAGGTCGTTATATGGCCTATTTTTTTCTTCTAAGTTACAACTCTTGGACTTTATTTGATTCGCTCTTTGATGAGTTGTAACTTAAATAACTATTGGTGGTCTGACTCTTTTGCTACTTTTTATATGCACGCCCTGCTCTTAATATATCTTCTCATGCATACACACTTTTGTCAAACATCAATTTTCATCATGCATTCAAATTCTTCAATATCTTATGATCATGCAAGATTGAATTCCAAGATATAGGGGTAGATCTCCACAATTTCAACCTGCCATGTGCATTTGCAATCCAAAGCAAATTCTTCTCATGCACATCTTCAGGGGGAGTTCCTCAATATTTTGTAACCAATTTCTTCATACTCTGTACTTACACTTCCGTTATTTACTCCTGTTGAAAACCTAACCAATTTGTCATCAATCACCAAAAAGGGGGAGATTGTAAGTGCATCAAGTGCCCCCTTAGTGGTTTTGGAGTATTGAAGACAAATAGGTTGAGGGACTAATGTGTTTGGGAGTGTACACATGAGTTATAGTCCCTGAAGATTTGGTTTAACCCGTGGAAGACGACCCCTAAAAATGTATTTCTTCAAGTAAAGAACTGGGTGATGAAAATGGTATGACCTTTGAAGAAATTGATGTGAACACTTTGAAGCTTGAAGACTTTTATTTTTGGAGTTTCTTTCTTCTTATTTTGAGTCATAGGAAAATTCGTACTGTTAAAGGGGGTCTAGGTGAATCATAGTTCACATTTCCAAAGTGATGCTCAAACCTATTGTAGCGATCCGACCTCAAACAGTCAAATCTCTGTGTATAAGTGTCATCCCTGGATCGGTAATGCTGACACACACAATACTTGAAGGATTTATAACAGAGTTCAATCATACCCTTGTAAATCGAATGGCTCCAAAAGAGAGTACTTATTGCAATAATATGGCTGAAGGCCATCGAAAGAAGGTAACAGCGGAAGCTTCGAAGGTAAAATGAGTCCATCAACTCCAACAGCATAGTTGAGTGCATGACAACGACCTAGCGCACCTTACTCTTCATCTGAAAACTCTGCAACATAATATGTTGCAGCTTGTGTAGGTCAGCACATGGAATATGCTGGCAAGATAACACTATAAAGCAATGAGCAAGTAACAGCTATAACTATATGCATATATGGCTGGCGGAGGCTCTATGGTTATTTTTGCAGAAAGCTAGTTTTTCCCTACAACAAAGGAATAGATTTTATTTAACTACAAAGTTTGTTGAAAACATTGAGAAGGTTCCTCCAACTCAATCCCAAATTAAATAATCATCAACCTAACAAATTAATTAAATAGAGTGATGAGAACAAATCAATAATTCAAGTACCAGATACTCAAGATGTCCATAACTGGGGACACGGCTAACCATGATTAGTTTATACACTCTGTAGAGGTTTGCGCACTTTTCCCCACAAGACTCGATCTCCTCCGTTGGATTTCTTGCACTACATGGTGTTTGAGAAACGGATGACCGAGACACAGTCTTTCAGAAGCATTAACTCTTTACTCTGGGTAGACAGTACCACCTACGTCCCCTACATCTGCTAGCCTACCACTGAAAGAGGTCACAGAACTTACTCAACTATGCCAGAGCCCATAATGGCTTGTGGCTGCAGATGGAAATTTCCAGCATGAATAATCTTATGATCCGTTTGAGCCTTGGTGGCAAACCGTAGGATGATCACATGGGTACTCCGGGATATCCCAAGACAACACTGGATTGCTCCAAGTGCCCAGACAACCATTGGGTGCTCCAGGGTGCCTCAACTAATCCGCCCAAATGTGTATTAAAGTAGCCACCTTAAGTTTAACCATTAATTAAAACTATCACATCTGTCATGGATCACTCAAACCAAACCACGTCTACGAGCATAGCATAGTAGTATAAGCATAATGTAGAAGTAGCTCCCAGGGTTTGAAATAAATATAATAGGTACTACCTCATCACTACTTCCCAAATACCCACAAGTATTCAAGTCATAACCATCCAGTGTTTGAGGATTGAAACTAATGCATAAAACTGGGTAATAAAGGAGTATGATCAAAGTGTTACTTGCCTTGCTGACGATCTGAAAACCCTAGTGACTCGTAGTAGCACGCTTCGCACTCCGTAAACTCTATCGTGAACAAACAATAACATACATAAGCACTCAAGAAAGATGCAAGGGTAAAACTCAAATAAAAAGATCCAAACTGAAAGTTCAACTGAAGAGCTTCGATTAGCAAAAAGAATCTATCGAGTCGGAGCTACGAAACTCCAACTACGATCAAAAGAAGTTCGAATTCAAATCTGCTTGCAACCAAATTTTAATTTGTCAAAACCATGTTCAAGTTGGTTATCTGGAAAGAGGGGAACAAGACAAAGATTTTGTCATTGGTTTCACTGGATTTGGACAAACAAGCAAAAAGTAGCGAAGGATTGAAGATCAGGGACTAATCTATGATAAAATTAATCGTGGATAGGTCCCTGGCCAAAAATAAAAATTAAAAGAAAAACCTATCGAACGAATGTTCGCTAATAGAAACTAACGAACAAAAATGTTCACTCTCAGATCTAAACGAACGAACGTTTGCTAACTAACCTAACCTAATAATAAAACCGATATAAAAGGAAAAACCGAAAACTAAAAAAAGAGGCGGTTTTCGGCGGTTATACTGGTTCACGGAGAGGAACCGGTGACGGCGGCTAATCGGATCGTATCGGCGGCGGAGGCTTGAGGGGGAGGAGAGGTCGGGCTTCGGCCCTATTTAACGAGGCTGGGGGGCTTGGAGGAGGGGCGAGGCGAGGCGGTGGCGAGGCGTGGCCGAGCCGGACTCGGCGGCGGCGGCAAGCGGGAGTCCGTCCCGGGGACGGGGACGAGGCTGTGGCGACTGGGCCGCGGCCTGGCGTTGGCTGGGCCGGCTAGTTCGGCCGCAAACTTTTTTTTAAAATAAAAAAATTTTGCTCGAAGAAAAATCCTAATAAAATATAAAAAAACTAAAAATAGCAAAAACAATTTTCACCGTCTAAACCTATTATTTAGAACAAAGTGAACATTTTTCTGGCCTAAAATGCAATTTTTAAAAATGCATATTTTTCTAAATTCAAATAAAATAGCAAATAAAATCCAAATAAAATTTTTATTTGATTTTAAAGTTTCTTCTCCAATATTCCTTTCTTTTGAAGAAGGCATATTATCTTCTCTCTTTTATTTTAAATATTGTAAATAATTGGAGAGAGAAAAATATTAAAATCAAATTGATCCTCTTTTCAAATTTGATAAAATTCAAATATGAAAATTTATGAAATCCCCAACTCTCTCCTTGGGTCCTTGAGTTGCTGAAGATTTCTAGGATCACAACCAAAATGCAAATAAAATATGATATGGATATGATGACCTATGTATAACATCCAAATTGAAAATTGGGATGTTACAAACCTACCCCCTTAAGATGAATCTCGCCCTTGAGATTTGGGTTGGCTAGAGAATAGGTGTGGGTGGTCTTTCCGTAGGTCTTCTTCTCGCTCCCAGGTGGCTCCATCCTTGGTATGGTGGCTCCACTGAACTTTGAAAAACTTGATAACCTTGCTACGAGTAACTTGGCTGGCAAACTCGAGAATCTTGATGGGTTTCTCCTCGTAGGTCAGATCACTCTCCAAATGAATTACTTCCAGGGGCACTGTATCTCTTAGAGGAATATCGGCCATCTCAGCATGGCACTTCTTCAACTGGGAAACGTGAAACACATCATGTACTCCTGACAATCCTTCGTGTAACTCCAATTTGTAGGAAACCTCTCCCATATGTTCCAGAACTCGGTATGGTCCTACAAATCTTGGGGCTAACTTTCCCTTAACTCCAAATCATTTAACTCCTCAGAGTGGTGACACGCAAAGATATGCTCTGTCTCCAATCTCGTAGACTACCTCCCTGCGTTCAGTATCGGCATAACTCTTCTGCCTAGACTGAGCTACCTTTAGTCTATCACGAATCAACTTAACCTTCTCTTCAGACTCTTTGATCAAATCTGGTCGAAACAACTAGCGGTCTCCAACTTCATCCCACATTAACGGTGTCCTGGATCTCCTTCCAGACAAGGCTTCAAAAGGTGCCATCTTCAAACTAGCCTGATAACTGTTATTGTAGGAGAACTCTGCGTAAGGAAAATGATCATCCCAAGTAGATCCATAATCTAGCGCACAAGCTCTCAACATGTCCTCCAGAATCTTATTGACTCTCTCGGTCTGTCCATCTGTCTGCGGATGAAAGGTTGTGATTAACTCTAGCCTAGTACCCAAAGTCTGGTGCAACTGATCCCAAAACTTCGAGGTAAATTGTGTCCCTCTATCTGATACGATGGTCCTCGGAACTCCATGCAGACATACGATCCTGGTCATATATATCTTGGCCAACTTCGCGCTTGTATAGGTGGTTTTCACTAGGATAAAGTGAGCTACCTTGGTCAAGCGATCAACTACTACCCAGATAGAATCATATCCTGATCCGGTCCTAGGTAATCTGGTGATGAAATCCATGCCAAGCTTGTCCAACTTCCATTTGGGTATCAACATAGGCTCTAACAATCCTGCTGGCTTCTGATGCTATGCCTTCACTCTCTGATATACATCGCATACTGCTACATACTCGGCAATATCCTTCTTCATTCCTGTCCACCAGAAATGTTCCTTCAAATCCAAATACATCTTGGTGTTTCTGGGGTGAATCGAGTATGGCGGGTCATGAGCTTCCTGGACTATTAACTTCCTGACCTCCGCATTATTGGGCACATATACACGATCCTCAAACCATAAAGTCTCGTGCTCATCCTTACGAAAACCTTTGGCTTTTCCTTTGCTCATCTTCTCCTTTATCTCAGTGATTTCCTTATCATCCTTTTGAGCTTCTTGAATCTTTCCCAATAATGTAGAGTGAACCTCCATTGTTGCAACAAAACCTCGTGGAACTATCTCCAAACAAAGTTCCTTGAGATCGTCAACTAACTCATGCGGTAATCCTCCGCTTACAAGGGTATTGGCATAATTCTTGTGGCTCAAAGCGTCTGCTACGACATTGTCCTTTCCTGGATGATAATGCAACTTCATATCATAATCCTTTATGAGCTCCAACCATCTCCTTTGCCTGAGATTCAACTCCTTCTGTGTGAAAATGTACTTTAAACCCTTGTGATCCGTGTACACATCACATCTGTTTCCAATCACAAAATGTCTCCAGGTTTTGAGCGCATGCACTACTGCTGCTAACTCCAAATCATGCATGGCATAATTCAACTCATGAGGTCGAAGCTGCCATGAGGCATATGAAACAACTCTTCCGTCTTGCATAAGTACACCTCCAAGTCCTAAGCCAGAAGCATCGCAATAAACTTGGAATTTCTTGTGTATATCCGGAAGAATCAGCACTGGGGCTGTAACCAAACGTTTCTTCAACTCCTGAAAACTGGCCTCGCAATCTTTGGTCCATTTGAACTTGGTGTCCTTCTTCAACAACTCTGTCATGGGTTTCGCAATCTTGGAGAAATTCTCAATGAACCTTCTGTAATATCCTGTGAGTCCCCGAAAACTGCGGATCTCTCCAACTGAGGTGGGTGCCAACCACTCAGTGACAGACTAAACCTTCGTGGGGTCTACTGCTATACCTTCTCCTGATATAACATGTCCAAGAAATCCAACTTCGTTCAACCAAAACTCACACTTGCTGAACTTGGCATATAGCTGGTGTTCCCTGAGCTTCTTGAGAACTAAGCGTAGGTGCTCCTTGTGTCCCTCTTCATTCTTCGAGTACACCAAAATATCATCAATGAACACCACAACAAACTTATCCAAAAACTCCATGAATACCTTGTTCATCATACTCATAAAGTAAGCAGGAGCATTAGTCAATCCAAATGACATGACTGTGTACTCATATAGCCCATACCTTGTGGTGAAAGTTGTCTTAGGTATATCCTGTTCTCGGATCTTGAACTGGTGGTATCCTGATCGAAGATCGATCTTAGAGAATACTTGAGCTCCTTGCAACTGGTCAAACAGATCATTTATCATCGGTAGTGGGTACTTGTTTTTGATCATCACTTCATTCAACGCCCGATAATCAACGACCACTCTCAAAGATCCATCCTTCTTCTCAACTAAGAGCACTGGGGCTCCCCACGGTGATGAACTTGGTTGGATATAACCTTTCTCCAATAACTCCTTAATCTGCTTCTTAATTTCCTCCAGATCATTTGCAGGCATCCGATACGGTCTCTTCGATATTGGTCCGGTGCCTGGCAACAGCTCTATCAAAACCTCTATGTCTCGATCTAGACGCATGCCTGGTAATTCCTCTGGAAATACATCCGGGTAATTATTCACGACATGCACTTCTTCCTGAACAACTTCCGAGAGAGAATTCACTTGGGTCCTCCTTGGCGCATGCCTAGACACATACTTGATCCTTTTTCCCTCCGGGGTGGGAAGTGAAATTTACTTACTAGCACAATCGATGTTTCCTCCATACTTCGATAACTAATCCATGCCTAATATTATATCCAATCCTTGAGACTCCAAAATTATTAGGTCCGAGGAGAAAACTTGGCTACCAATGGTTAGGGGTAACCGATCACACCATCAGCTGACCATATACTCTGCTCCTGGCGAGCTTACTGGCATGGGTGACCTAAGGGCTAAGGTTGGAAACTTAAACTTGTCCACAAATCCCCTTGATATGTATGAATGTGATGCACAAGTGTCAAAAAGAACGAGAGCAGTAAATGACTTAATCAAAAACTTACCGATCACTGCATCAGGCTGTTCTTCAACCTCCTCCACCTTGATGTGGTTCACCTGACCTCTGGTGAAAGGGTTTGGCTTCTTCCCAGACCTTTCATTGCCATTCCCATTCTTTGCTTCAGGACATTCAATGGCGTAGTGTCCAGTCTTCCCGCACTTGAAACAAGTAATGTGACTTAAATCCTTCCTGGCGGGTGTTGTTGGGTTGGAATGGTTATGTTTGTTTCTTCCTCCATTCCCATTCCCATTTTTAGGGCCACGGTGGTTATGCGAACTCCCTCCATTATGAGTATGGCCTCCATGGTTATGAGTGTGTCCTCTCAGGTTTGCGGTAAAACGAGGCTTCTGCTGAGCTCCAGAATTGTACTTCCCTTGTCCATACTTCCTTTTGCATCTCTCTATCTGTTTTTGCTTGCCTTCAATGATGAGGGCCCTATCTACCAAATCCTGGTAGTTATTGAATGTTGCCACCATCAACTGCATACTCAGTCATCATTCAGCCCTTCCATAAACTTCTCCTGCTTCGCGACATCTGTGGCCACATCATCTGGGGCATAGCAAGCTAACTTACTAAACTCATCCACGTACTGCCCCACAGTACGATTTCCCTAGCGTAAGTTGCGAAACTCATGCTTCTTCATACTCATTGCTCTAGTTGAGACATGGGCTGTGCGAAAAGCTTGCTGAAACTGATCCCATGTGACATTAGCTATGGGAAAAGTGGTTGTGTAATTCTCCCACCATGAGGCTGCGGGTCCATCCAATTGATGTGCGGCAAAACGCACCTTCTCAGCATCTGTGCAACCTGCGGTGGTCAGCTCCCTTCCAATCCTGCAGAGCCAGTCATCAGCGACAATCGGCTCGGTGCTACTGGAAAACACCGGCGGATTCAACCTCAGAAAACGGGCCAAGTTGTCAACTGGAGGTGGTGGCGGTGGATTGTTGTTGTTGTTGCCTTGGTTCTGGACTAGTAGCTGCATCAAGGCATTCTGCTGTTGGATCAACTGAGTGAGCTCCGGTGGGAAGGAAAATCCGGGGTCACGTCTCGGAGGCATCTGATAGGTTTAGAGGGGAGAGATTAGAATAGAGTGAGGTCTGGGGAGAAAATCACTACCCATATGCACATGAGACAAACACATTCATTATCACACCACTCAATTCAAACAAGGGCATACAATCGATCTAATCTACCGCTTACAAAATACTCGGACTACTACTATATACGTGGGGGAATACTACTAATAATATGATGGTTGACTAAAAATTTTGATCGGAAGAAGACTCCATGATATCTGCTCCATATTCATCTTCATAATCATCATCACTGTCGGGATCGGAGTCGGTGTCATCGATGATGATGTAGTCTTCGGGATGGTCGTCACCTCCTGGCGTAGGGTCTCCCCTAAATACTCCTAGCTTCTTCTTCAGGTCTTCAAACTTCTCCAGTAGTACTGCAATGTCCTCTTCATATCCATCGGGTGTAGACTTGAGTTCCTCTTCTAGCTCCATGTTCCTGGTCATCACCTTCTTTAGGTCTATCATGCTGGCGCACATCTGGTTCTCCTGACGACGAATGTGTTGGTTCCACTCCTAGATGTAAGCTGCAATGGACTTGTCCCTCCTGGTGCAAATCATCTCCCATTGCTCATCTCAGCATCCACATATCTCGTAGATGGTGTCCTTAAGATCCTTGTGGTAAACTTCGCTGATGCGTCCCATGGCGATGTGAGCTGCCATGCTCTTTCCTAGACTCTAGGTTGGTGCATCAAAGGAAAACTCTATGGGCTTCGTAACTAGTGTGAATGTCCTTCCTGGAACATGTACTCGAACTGTCCAGCGCTCTTCTTCCAGTAGAGTGGCAGTGTAGGTCCCCGTGAAGCTTGGTATTCTGATGTTCAGGTATCGAGTGGCTTCCTTCAAGTGTCGTCCAAAAGGTGTGTCTTTATCCGGTTGAGCAAACTTGTTCCTTGGGTCCGCCATCTATAGAGTAGAAAGTGGAGAAGATTCAGAAATAAGTAGAGAAGAGTGTCATATGGCTCATCTTAGTGGTCGCGTCCTACAGTCAGCGTGTGCTCTGATACCATCTTATAGTGATCCGACCTCAAACGTTCAAATCTATGTGTATAAGTGTCATCCCTGGATCGGTAATGCTGACACACACAGTACTTGAAGGATTTATAACAGAGTTTAATCACACACTTATTACATCGAGTGTCTCCAAAATAGAGTACTTATTACAATAATATGGCTGAAGGCCATCTAAAGAAGATAACAATGGAAGCTTCAAAGGTAAAATGAGTCCATCAACTCCAACGGCATAGCTGAGTGACCGACAACGACCTAGCGCAGCTTACTCTTCGTCTGAAAACTCTGCAACATAATATGTTGCAGCCTGTGTAGGTCAGCACATGGAATATGCTGGCAATATAACACTATAAAGCAATGAACAAGTAACGGCTATAACTATATGCATATATGACACTACAAAAAAAAGACACATCCGTGACATTTTGGGCTGAACGATAAAAAATTCTGTCATACTTATGACACTTCTATGACGATAATTGTGACAAAACCCGGTATCATCATAGATGTGGTGGGGTCCTACTTCTATGACAAAAAATCATGACAGAAAATGGGCTTTTCATCCTGGGAGGGCCGGAGACGCAGCTGCATGACATTCTTTGGGCCGTCCATGATGGAAAAAACCGTGGTAGAAGCCAGGGCGCGGAAAATATCGGGGAGCCTCCTGTTACGGTGGGTAGTCGGGGCCAAGTGATGCGCATTTCTCTCGTACGTACGCGCGTGTGTGCGAGGCATTGGGCTCTAACTGAACCCGAGCGATTGCACTGCAGGCTACGCATTACTGAACCCGAGCGATCGATCGATGGCTATTAACTGAAACCGATCGAGCGATTCCTTCGCTACTGCTGCTAACTGAAGCCGATCGATGCTGGCTCTGGATGAACAGTGAGTGTTGCGGGGGGGGGGGGTGGATGAATAGTTCCCGGTGGGGGTGGATGAACAGGACTCCGTGGTGTTTCTTCTGGATGAACAGTACCCCGATCGATCGAGCCGGTTGGGGCTAGATGAACAAGACCCTGTGGAGGGCAGGATGAACAAGACCACCCCGTGGAGGGCAGGATGAACAGTAGACGGTGGAGGGTAGGATGAATAGTAGCCCGTGGAGGGGTGTTTGAACAGGAGCCCGTGGAGAGGGCTGGTTGAACAGTAGCTGGTGGAGTAGCGCGCGGTGGAGGCTAGATGAACAGGAGCCCGTGGATGAACAGTCACAGGTGGAGGCTGGAGGAGGTCAACGGTGGATGATCAGTAGCACGTGGAGGCTGGAGGGGGTCGACGATGGAGATGAACAATATCCCATGGAGTCCCGTTTTGCGATACGCCACACCCCTGCCGATGAACAGGACCCCCGTTTCGACCGTAGCGCTCCAACACAAGTCCGTTTCCTCCATTTTGCGGTACAGGCGCACCCCTCCCGATCAATAGGACCCCTGTTTCGACCATAGGAGGTCCGTTTCCTCCGTTTTGCGGTACGCCAGACCCCTCCCGATGAACACGATCCCATTTCGAACGTGGCCGGTCGAACACATGGCCGTTTCCTCCGTTCTATGGTACGCCAGGTGTTGGTGTCAAAACCGGCGGATCTCGGGTAGGGGGTCCCGAACTGTGCGTCTAGGCCGGATGGTAACAGGAGGCAGGGGACACGATGTTTTACCCAGGTTCGGGCCCTCTTGATGGAGGTAAAACCCTACGTCCTGCTTGATTGATATTGATGATATGGGTAGTTCAAGAGTAGATCTACCACGAGATCAGAGAGGCTAAACCCTAGAAGCTAGCCCATGGTATGATTGTATGTTATGGTTGTTGTCCTATGGACTAAAACCTTTCGGTTTATATAGACACCGGAGAGGGTTAGGGTTACATAAGGTCGGTTACAAAGGAGGAGATATCTATATCTGTATTGCCTAGCTTGCCTTCCACGCCAAGTAGAGTCCCATCCGGACATGAGACGAAGTCTTCAATCTTGTATCTTCATAGTCTAACAGTCCGGCCAATGGAGATAGTCCAGCTGTCGGGAGACCCCCTAATCCAGGACTCCCTCAGTAGCCCCTGAACCAGGCTGCAATTACGATGAGTCCGGCGCGCAGTATTGTCTTCGGCATTGCAAGACGGGTTCCTCTCCAAATTTTGTGTACCTGTCGAAATAGTGTCCGGTTTCTTGTGAATGTTGCACTCCTTGGCTTCCACGCCCAATAATGGCCACTTTCCACGTGTCGAGCGAATGTGAAGAGCCAGGGTGTTTTCACATTTAACCCCCTAGCTGTGTGGATGAGCCGCCTATTAAAAAGGCAAGGATTCATATCCAAATCACACCATCGTCCCTTGGCGAGCCTTCATTGGAGCGCGCCCGACAGAGATCCATTCCATCATGGCCGGTCGACGCAGCTCCTCCTCTTGCTCCCCTAGCTCCAAGCCTAGAGATTGGGAGAGATGTTCCGTCCCGCACAGCAAATTAGTGATGATTCAGACCAAGGGATTTCTTCCCCCAGCGTACATGGTCCCGGTTCGAGCCGGGCTCACCACCTATAATGGCGGAGAGCAAGCGGAGAGCCTTCCCAATCCCTCCAAGGGAGAGCGGGTATGCCTTGTCCCTTATTTGGTAAGAGGGCTCAGATTCCCAATTCATCCGTTTCTCCGGGGGCTCCTGGAGTTCTACGGCCTCCAGTTACACAGCCTTACGCCTGCCTCCATGCTACATATCGCAGGATTCGTAGCCCTTCGCGGGTTGTTTTTGGGCTGTGAGGCTCATTTCGCTCTATGGAAGAAGTCGTTCTGCCTTGTGCCCCGTTCTCAGAAGGGGTCAATATATCAAGTGGGCGGAACCGAAGTGCGGCGTGTTTCCGGGACTGGATACCTGTCCGGAACCCCAAAGAAGGCGTCCGAAGACTGGCCTTCAGAATGGTTTTATATAGAAGACGTCCCCCTCCCGGATCCTATTCAGATCGGCCTTCTTGAGTTCGACAACGCCTCTTTGAAGAAGCGCTGGAGCTGGCGCCCACGGAGCTCCCTAGAGGAAGATGACAGGGACGTTCTTTACCTGATGAGCCGGATAAGTTTTTTAGCTCGATCCGGATTGACCATGATTGAGGTCATGGCCATATGTATCATGAGGGGGGTGCAGCCGCTTCAGTATAGAGGCCACCCCATGTGGGATTTCAACGGGGAGGATGATGCCACCCGCTACGGCCGTAAAGGGCCGGGATCGGTTGCTGATCTAATAAAGATCTTATCCACTTTGTACAAGGGAGAAGAGGAGGAATTCCTTCGTGTCAACCCGCAGGGAGGATTTTCTATGTACAATCCTCCGAGCTGGGTAAGCGGAGACTTTTTCTCGCCCATCCATTTCATATTTCCGCAGTTAAGTATTCAGTCTAGCGATTTCTATGCAGGAACTGCGCTAGGCTGTAAGGGAGATAAACAACCCCCCTCCACAACCCGAGGACCCTGGACGGTCCCTCGACCCGGCCTCCCAAGAGGATCCGGACATATCTGTGGAGCTGATGGATGGGGTGTTTTACCAATCGAGCAATGATAATGCTTTGGCGGCCATTACGGCCGATTACCATGGGCTAGTTCCAGCCTCACAGGTGACTGAGACCGAAGTCCCAGCACTTCAAAAAGGGATTCATCCTTGCGTGTTTTTGATCGCCTTATAACAGCCGTGTTTTGCAGGGGAGGTCCTCGAGGCAGAAGGCCGAGCCTACGGCGACTGGCCAACAAGGGGCCGCGAGGCCAGGCAGGCTGAAAAGACCCGCAGTCCGGATTGAGACACCGGCGCAGCGGTACAGCGCGTCGTCTTTATTGCAAGACATTATTCTCAGAGGCGTATTAATGCCCATGCCTTCTTTTCAGGAAAAGGAGCGCTCGCCGGACTATACCCGGAGAGGCTACCAATTGCGCCTCCACAAGCCAGGCTCCAAGGCCGGATTCGGAGGCGGGAACGAATACGAGGCGTGCGCCGAGTGCTCCTCCGACAGAGGATGCAGATAAACTGTCCGCCACCAATTCCGAGGTGGAAAGTGCCATGAACCACAGGCGTCGCTGGCCTGTTCTTCATGACGCTTGTTTCTCCCAAGAGGCATTGGATGCCTTCAACTCAGGAGACGCTCACCTTCCTACCGCTCAAAATGGTCTAGCCAGAGCCACGAAGCAGTATGTAAAAGACATACGGGTGAGAAAATTTGGTGATTATATATATCAGTTGCCCCTGAGACTTGAAACAGTTAGGATAACTGATTTAAGGATCATTTGTTATGCAGGTTCTTACAAAAAAGAATACTCAATTGTCCCAGGAGCTGGAAGAGTGCAAAGCCCAACTTCAGGTCGCACTGGCCGCCGCAGGGGAGCCCAAAGAGACCCCCTCTGGTAACATATCCTTCAAATGATAAGTATCATATAGAATGCGGAGTGTATGCAGATCTGACGATAAAATTGCAGATGACACTGGAGTAAATCCGGATAAGCAACAGCTCCTACGCCAGCTGAAGGCCGGTGAGAATGTGCTTACGAGGGTGAGGCAGGAGAAAAATGATCTCCTAGTTGCCAACACCAAGCTGGGCATGGAACTACAAGATGTTCGTGCCCAACTATCGGACTCTGTTAAGGAAAATCGGCGGCTTCGACGCGGCATATTTAGTAAGTGCTTGAACGGACTTTGAAAAAGAGTTCGGTGAGGAAGCTGGCTGACAGAGTTATGTCTGTAGGTATGCTAACAGGTCATCCTGCCGAGGAAATGCCCGGTTCAATGGGTGACCTTCTTCTCGAGCTCTCACACCTGCACGAACAAGTTCGGCAGGTGATGCAAGGCGTCGCCCAGGCCTTGTGGCCATCTGTCTCCATACCCGATGGCCTTGGAGAGCTTGGAGAAAAGCTAAAGGGAACGTGGCAGCGCTTCCAATTATGGAAGATATCCCATGCCGTCAGGGCGCCAGGGAAGCCTGGGCAATGGTGAAGACATGGTATACGAAGGCTGACCCCAACCACATGGCCGAAGTCGGACCTGTGGGGCCCGATGGGAAGGAGATCCCTGTGAGCTTAGTGTACGGCCAAGTAGAATTGGCCGCAAAGTATTCCCAACAAGACTGTAGACTAGACAACCTATTGGATGGTATTGAAGAGGAATTCAACCAGTCAAATTGACTATGTAATTTTAAAGTGACATGTATAATGCCTTCTAGCCGGATTGTAGATCGTTTGTCGTGGCGGACCTTTTTGCTTCAACCTCGGGACCCGACGGTCCGGAGTGTATCCGAATACCCTCTCAGTTATGTAAGAACCGGGGCATGCGTGGAGACCAGGCGTAGTGGTCATTAGTGCTTTATTAGACAAGTGCCCAACTAGTTATGTTATATTACATGGGTAGTAAGAAACATCTTCCAAGGAGAATAGTTCCATTAAGGGTTCCTTTCCCTGGGTAAGCATGCCCTAAAGTGCATGTCCGGACTGCGATAAGAAGCGCAGAAAAATCATCTGGGGGCAGATATGGATAATAAAAGTCATCTTTTGTTCACCTACCGGATATTCCCTTAAGAACGCTAGCTTTCGGCTTCACCCAGTCTGAGGTACACGTCCGGCTGACCCGGCGGTAACAATCATAGAGGTGCTCCCCTTATGCCCTAGCTGAATTAACGGGAACGTAGGGCATAAATACAGGAGCCAGGCAACCCAGCTTGGCCAAAACTTATGTCATATCGATGCATATAATGGTGAAAAAAGGTACGTGCGGAAGTATAACACATGTGTTGGGCATGAGGCCCAGGTAAATAATTTAAGCTTCTATGAAAGAAGCCCCCAGGTATGAAGAGTGCGGCTAGCGCATCTGTAATGTATGAATGAGGCACAAGGTGACCCTTGAAGGCCTAGAGAAATAAAAGAAAGAAAGGGAAACAAGACAGATGATGCATATGCAGAAAATGGACAAAGGGAGGGGACTAACATAAAGTCCGGTGCTAAGCGTAGAATCTTCGAAGCCTGGCTGCGTTCCATGGGTTCGGCTCGAGTCGACTAGTCGATGCATCCCGCAGTCAGTACACTCCCCCGGTCAGAACTTGGTCAATACTGAAGGGACCTTCCCATTTGGGCTCGAGCTTGTTCTTTTTCTTATCCGGCAGCCATAGAACTAGTTCGCCAACGTTATAAGTTTTGGCCCATACTTCTCTGCTTTGGTATCTCCGAGCCTGTTGCTGGTAAAATGCAGAACGGGCTTTGGCTACATCGCGCTCTTCCTCCAAGGTGTCCAGACTGTCCTGCTGATCGAGCTCGGCTTCTCTTTCTTCATACATGCGCACTCGAGGTGAGTCATGAATTATGTCACAGGGCAGGACTGCCTCTGCGCCATACACCATAAAAAACGGTGTACATCCGGTACTATGATTCGGCGTGGTCCGCAGCCCCTAGAGTACAGAGTCGAGCTCCTCTACCCAGTGCGTGCCAGACTCCGTTAAGGAGCGCACTAATCTGGGTTTAATGCCGCTCATTATAAGACCATTTGCTCGTTCGACATGACCGTTGGTTTGTGGGTGATAGACTGAAGCATAATCAAGCTTGATTCCCATTTTGCTGCACCAGAGTTTTACCTCGTCGGCCGTGAAGTTCGTGCCGTTATCAATGATGATGCTGTGGAGGACGCCGTAACGGTGTACAACCCCGGATATGAAATCTATCGCCGGTCCGGATTCGGCTGTTTTAACCGGTTTAGCCTCTATCCATTTGGTAAATTTATCCACCATGACCAGTAAGTATTTTTTCTTGTGGGTTCCCCCTTTAAGGGGTCCAACCATGTCAAGCCCACAGACCGCGATGGGCCATGTAATGGGGATTGTTTGGAGGGCGATGGGTGGCATGTGGCTTTGATTTGCAAAGAGCTGGCAACCAGCGCAACGTTGGACCAAGTCCTGTGCATCTGCCCGGGCCGTTCGCCAATAGAATCCTGTATGGAAGGCCTTGCTTACAAGAGCCCGGGCTGCGGCGTGATGACCGCCGAGTCCGGCGTGAATTTCTGCCAAAAGGTTCCGCCCTTCCTCTTCCGAGATGCACCTTTGAAGGACTCCGGTAGCGCTTTTTTGTACAATTCTCCCTCATGGACCCTGTAGGCCTTGGATCACTGCACTATGCAGCGTGCCTCATTTTGGTCCTCCGGAAGTTCCTGTCTAGTTAGGTAGGGCAGGAATGGTTCTGTCCACAGGGCAATAATGGCCATTATTTTGTGGGCTATATGTGTTATTTCGGTGGCGTAGCCTCTGATTGTGTCAGAGAGTTCGGTATCGGGTATTTTGGCCGGGTCCAGACTGTTGTTACCGATGTCCCCTTCCCATGCTATGGATGGCTTGAAGAGCCTTTCCAGAAATATGTTGGGAGGGACTGCATCGCATTTTGCGCCGATGCGGGCAAGGATATCTGCTGCCTGATTGTTTTCCCGAGCCACATGGTGAAATTCGAGCCCCTTGAACCGAGCTGACATTTTTAGGACAGCATTGCGATAAGCTACCATTTTCGGATCCTTGGCATCAAAGTCTCCATTTATTTGGGATATCACGAGGTTCGAATCCCCGCGCACCTCTAGGCGTTGAATGTCCATGGATACTGCCATCCGGAGACCATGTAGAAGGGCCTCATATTCGGCTGCGTTGTTGGAGTCTGTATACATTATCTGTAGTACGTATTGAACGGTATCTCCTGTTGGGGACATCAAAACGACGCCAGCCCCCAGACCAGCCAACATTTTGGAGCCATCGAAGTGCATGATCCAGTTTGAATATGTGTCGTACTCTTTAGGGAGTTCGACTTCCGTCCACTCAGCGACGAAGTCAGCCGAAACTTGCGACTTAATAGCTCGCCGTGGCTTGTAAGTTATGTCGAATGGGAGGAGCTCAATGGCCCATTCGGCAATCCGGCCCGTCGCGTCGCGGTTGTTTATAATATCGTTAAGTGGTACTTCCAAGGCTACCGTTATGGAATACTCTTGAAAGTAGTGTCGCAGCTTTCGGGATGCCATAAATACCGCGTACGTTATCTTTTGATAATGCGGGTACCGTGATTTGCATGGAGTAAGGACAGTGGACACATAGTAAACCGGCTTTTGAAGGGGGAATTTGTGTCCGTCCACTTCTCGCTCGACGACGAGCACTGTGCTTACTACTTGATGAGTTGCCGCAATGTATAATAGCATTGGTTCGCCAATGTTTGGCACGGCCAGGACTGGGTTTGTTGCCAATATGGCTTTTATTTCATTGAGTCCGGCCGTGGTGTTATCCGTCCACTCGAAGTGTTCGGTGCGCCGGAGGAGGCGATAAAGGGGTAATGCCTTTTCTCCCAAGCGGGAGATAAAGCGGCTTAGAGCCGCCACGCATCCAGTCAATTTTTGAGGTCTGTTGGGGTAGCCAACTGTGACAACGCTCGGATTTTGGCCGGATTAGCTTCGATACCTCTACTGGAGACAATGAATCCCAGGAGCTTTCCGGCTGGTACGCCGACAATGCATTTTTCCGGATTGAGCTTGATGTCATATGTTCGGAGGTTGTCGAATGTGAGCCTCAAGTCGTCTACTAGAGTTTCGACATGCTTGGTTTTAACGACCACGTCGTCTATGTATGCCACCACTATTTTGCCGATCTGGTTTGCCAGACATGTCTGAATCATGCGTTGATATGTTGCACCGGTGTTTTTGAGCCTGAAGGGCATTGTGTTGAAGCAGAATGGGCCGTATGGTGTGATGAATGCCGTTGCGTCTTGGTCTGGCTCTGCCATTTTAATTTGATGGTAGCCGGAGTATGCGTCGAGGAAACACAATGAATCATGTCCTGCGGTAGCGTCGATGATTTGATCGATGCGGGGGGGGGGGAGGGATCCTTTGGGAAGGCCTTATTAAAGTCCTTAAAATAGACGCACAAGCGCCAGGATTTGTCCTTCTTTGATACCATCACCAGGTTTGCTAGCCAGTCCGGATGTTTTATGTCTCTGATGAATCCGACCTCCAATAGCTTGGCTAGTTCCTCTCCCATGGCTTGTCTCTTAGGTTCGGAGAAACGTCGAAGAGCCTGCTTGACTGGCTTGAATCCTTTTAGGATATTTAGGCTGTGCTCAGCCAGCCTACGTGGGATTCCTGGCTTGTCTGAAGGGTGCCAGGCAAAAATGTCCCAGTTCTCGCGTAGGAACTCTTGCAGTGCGGCGTCGACATCTAGGTTTAATTGTGCCCCGATGGAAGCTATTTTTGTAGGGTCCATTGGATGGACTTGGAATTTGACTATTTCGTCCGCCGGTTTAAAGGAGGTGGACTTGGATCTTTTATCGAGTATCACGTCATCCCTGTTCACCGTGGAGCGCAGCGCAGTTAGTTCATCGGCCGCTAGGGCTTCGGATAGTGCCTCAAGGGCCAGTGCAGCTGTCTTATTTTCGGCGCGGAGTGCTATGTCCGGATCACTAGCAAGAGTGATGATTCCGTTGGGCCCGGGCATTTTGAGCTTCATGTACCCGTAATGGGGTATGGCTTGGAAGATTGTAAACGCCTCCCGCCCTAATAGAGCGTGGTATCCGCTGCTGAACAGGGCCACTTGGAATGTAATTTCTTCGGACCTGTAATTGACTGGCGTGCCGAATACCACGTCTAGTGTGATTTTCTGAGCACAGCGTGCTTCCCGACTGGGGATGATTCCTCTAAAGGTTGTGCTACTTTGCTCAATGCGGCTCCAGTCTATTTCCATCTTTTGAAGAGTTTCCTCATAAATGAGATTTAATCCGCTGCCGCCGTCCATGAGTACCTTGGTGAGTCTAAAGCCTTCCACGATTGGACTAAGGACCAGTGCGGCTGGTGCTCAGGCTGTTCGGAATTTAGGTTCATCACTGGCATTGAAGGTAATAGCCGTGTCACTCCAAGGATTTATTTCTGCTATGTGGCAGATTTCAGCCATGCTGCGGAGTGTTCGCTTGTGTCTATTATTTGACGCGAAGGTCTCAAAGACCGTTAACGTCGTATTGTTGTCCACGGGATGGTGCTCTGTGGTATTTGGGAGGAGTAGATCCTCACCACTATTGGCCACCTGCCGGAGTATCCAACATGCTCTAAGGTTGTGCGTTGGTATTGCATCCGCTGTACTATGAATTTTGCAGGGTCCGTTGAGCCATCCCTCCAGTACGGTTCCTTGCCCCGTAGAGGGCTTTTGCATTTTGGTAGTTAACCCAGGTGTATTGTGATAATGCACCCTTTTATTTTGGACTGGGTTTATATTCAGGGATGGATTATACCAAAATTTTATTTCGGTTTTCCAGGCGCTTTCCATCGCACAGTACTTTCGTACTATGGACACCAAGTCGGCAAAGCGTGTAATTTCATGGCGACTTATGGCGTTGAGGATTCCCTTGTCCGTGCAATTATTGCAGAAGAATGAAATTGCGTCTTCCTCGCGGCAGTCCTTTATCCTGTTCATGACCATGAGGAATCTGGCCCAGTAATGGTGTACTGTTTCTTCAGGCTCTTGCCTAATTTGGGATAGATCGCGTATGTTTGGGTGGGTGGGTGGAATTGAATCCGAATCCTCACCCAATCTGAGACACAGGGGCCAAGGAGTTTCCGAACTCAGAAGTTTGGATTCTTGGATGTTTTCCGATAAATCTAGACCGCTGCCTGATTCTAGGTTCAGGCCTTGAGTGACGTCCTCCCCTCCGCAGGTATCCGGTTTGGAGGGATCGGGAATCTGGACATAGCTAGTCCTTAAGATAGATGAAGGGTTGCTGCATTGTTCCTCCACCACTGCAACGTGATGGGTGACCTGGGGAGAGTTGATCTCCCTCAGATTGGGTTTAGGCCCAATCTGATCATAGTCTGTAGCGACTCCCAGGGCGGCGATGCGATCCAGGAGCTCGTTCAGGGAAGAGAGCTCCATTGGATCTAACTTCTTGGCGAGTTCCGAGTTGACGTGAAGATTGCTTTCGATGACCCGAGAAGTCATCTTCGGCGCAGCGGCCGAACAGGCGGTCATAAGAAAACCACCTAGCCGGAGAGTTTGGCCGACAGCCAAAGATCCTTTAGCAACAGTGCCATCTTTAAAGACGGGATGAGACATCCTTCCTGGTGGCGATGGCACAGTGGAACTCTCGATGAAAGCACCAATGTCGGTGTCAAAACCGGTGGATCTTGGGTAGGGGGTCCCGAACTGTGCGTCTAGGCTGGATGGTAACAGGAGGCAGGGGACATGATGTTTTACCCAGGTTCGGGCCCTCTTGATGGAGGTAAAACCCTACGTCCTGCTTGATTGATATTGATGATATGGGTAGTACAAGAGTAGATCTACCACGAGATCAGAGAGGCTAAACCCTAGAAGCTAGCCTATCGTATGATTGTATGTTATGGTTGTTGTCCTACGGACTAAAACCCTTCGGTTTATATAGACACCGGAGAGGGTTAGGGTTACACAAGGTCGGTTACAAAGGAGGAGATATCTATATCCGTATTGCCTAGCTTGCCTTCCACGCCAAGTAGAGTCCCATCCAGACATGAGACGAAGTCTTCAATCTTGTATCTTCATAGTCTAACAGTCCGGCCAATGGAGATAGTCCGGCTGTCTGGAGACCCCCTAATCCAGGACTCCCTCACCAGGCCTCGTTTCCATCGGCTGTTCTGTCCAAGCCCTCCCGATGAACACGATGACGCATTCCGTTCTGACCCAGCTGGTTGGCTCCCCATGAACACGACAACGACGATGTTTCTCCATTCCGACCCAGCCAGGTACACGAGCCCTGGCCGTATGTATGCGCGAATAAGCGTTCGAGACCCTGCCCGTATGTACGTACGTGGCAGTATTTTCTTTCTAGCACACTGGTCGTTGTACGTACGTGTACATGCTACGCGCGCGCCTCTACTACGACACGTGCGCGCCTCTACTATGACCAGTATGTACATACACGTTCACGACCAGAATGACAACGCTATGTACGCTTCGACTAGGTGGGTCCCGACTGTCAGGCACTTCCTTGCGTACGAAGATGTAGCTGGTGGGTTCCAGCAGTTAGGGGGGCGAATCGTTTTTTTTGCCGGGACGCACTTCCTTGCGTGCGAAGATGTAGCTGGTGGGTCCCAGCAGTCAGGGGGAAACGTATTTTTCACGAAATATGGTGGCCCGTCCGGTGGGTCCCTGCTGTCAGGTGGAGGAATAATTATTTTGCACATAATAAGGAGGCACTTCCTTGCTGCGGCCATGGACCAGCCGTCAGCCTCTCCACGTACAGTCCACGTCCGATGGAAGCCGTTCCTTGACCACATTGACCATGCCGCGCCGAGAGCACCAGGGTGGTGGACGACGGCGAGGCCTAGGAAGGGGACGACGTGGAGCCGGGGAAGACGCAGCAGTGGAAGCCCGCGCGGAGAGGAGTACGAGGGTTCACTGGTTCGGCTATGGTGTGAGGTTGTCGTCGCCGCAGGGCCTGGTCAGCGGTGGGAATAGTAGGGGGCGGTGAGGCCTCCGCGGTAGCACAGCCGGCCACGGGAGGCAGGAGCATGCGGCACGACCGGCGCTGCTTTGGGCGGCTGGAGCAAGAAGACCAGAGGTTGAAGAAGCACAACGGCCGTTGGATGGACATCGTATGGTCACTGGAGCTAGAATCGTTCATATTGACTAAGTTGACAAAGCACTCCGTCCCCGTCAACTTAGTAGGCCCACAAGTCAGCTTCCCACCAAGGTGGGTCCCAACAAGCAGGGGGGTATTCATTTTTTTGTGCGTAATAAGGAGGCACCTCTGGTGGGTCCGAGCTGATAGCGGGGGGGGGGGACGTTTTTTTTCATGAAATACGTTGGCCCGTCTGGCAGGTCCCAACAGTCGGGGGGACTTTTTTATCCAAATACGGTGGCCCGTCTAGTGGGTCCCTACTGTTAGGTGGAGGAATAATTATTTTCCGCGTAATAAGGAGGCACTTCCTTACGGCTGTCGTGGACCCAGCTGTCAGCCTCTCCACGTACAATACTCTTCCGATGGAAGTCGTTCCTTGACCACGCCGCGCCAAGAGCACCAGGGCGGTGGACGACGGCGAGGCCTAGGAAGGGGACGACGCGGAGACGGGGAATACGCGGCAGTGGATGCCCACGCGGAGAGGAGTACAAGGGTTCACTGGTTCACTGCGGTGTGAGGCTTCCATCGCCGCAGAATAACAGGGGGTGTGTGTGAGTAGAGGGATGGCCTGGCCAGCGGTGGGAGTAGTGGGGGCGGTGAGGCCTCCGCTGCATCGCAGCCGGCCACGGGAGGCAGGAGCACGAGGCACGAACGACGCTGGTTTGGGCGGCTGGAGCAAGAAGACCAGAGGTTGAAGAAGCACTACGGCCGTTGGATGGACATCGTACGGTCAATGGAGCTAGAATCGTGCATATTGACTAAGTTAACAAAGCCCTCCATCTCCGTCAACTTAGTAGGCCCACAAGTCAGCCTGTCACTATACTGGGTCCCAGCTAGAAGGGGGAGTATTCATTTTTTTTGTGTGTAATAAGGAGGCACTTCCTTGCGTGCGAAGATATAGCTGGTGGGTCCAAGCTGTCAGCGGCGGTAACGTTTTTTTCGCGAAATACAGAGGCCCTTTCGGTGGGTCCCAGATGTCAGGTGCCAGAATCATTATTTTGCACGTAATAAGGAGTCATTTCCTTGCGTGCGGCCATGGACCCAACTGTCAGCCTCTCCACGTACAGTCCACTTCAGATGCATGTCGGTCGTTGACCATGTTGACCAGGCCGCGCCGAGAGCACCAGGGTGGTGGACGACGGCGAGTCCTAGGAAGGGAACGACACGAAGGCAGGGAAGACTTGGCAGTTGTTTCCCACACGGAGGGGAGTATGACTGTACGAGGGTTTACTGGTTCATCTACCATCGCCGGAGAATAACAACAGGTGTGGGTGAGTAGAGGGATGGCTAGGCCAGCGCTGGGAGTACGGTGGGGTAGTGAGGCTTGCGCGGCAGCACAGCCGACCACGGTGAGGAGAGAGCAGGAAGTCCCGCCGGCGCTTGTTTGAGCGGTTGGAGCAGGAAGAGCAGAGATTGAAGAAGCACAACAGTCGTTGGATGGACATCCAACAATCACTGCCTGTGCGTCAACCTTTTTTTAGAAAAGCCTCAAATCTGTGGAAAACATCATACAACCCATCTGCCATTATTTCTAATAATTTACAGCCCATTTGCTAATTCTTAAGGTTTTTTTGGAGCCCATATTCCTTTTGTTAGCATTACAGCCCATACTGTGGCCACGGTTAAAAAATTATACGAATTTTTGCATATATCAGTGCGGTCCGAACTATTTTTAATCCCGAAATTTCGAGTCACATTCAAAGTGATATTAAAAATAAATGTATATCAATATAAAATCCAAGAAATTGTCCACGCATAAAAATCAATGCAATTTAAAATCTTGAAATGAAAAAAAGAAATTTGAAACTAATTACCGGTTTGATGTGTTTTAAAAATGTACAACCCATTTCTCATTACTGATAGGCCATTTTCTCGGCCAGCCGAATGAAGCTCTCCTCGTCTTGAAAGATTTGCAGCCCAACAGGCCTGACAAAGTGACTTACTTGGCAAATCACAAAAAACGGGGTTGTGGCCATGGACCCAGTTGTCAGCCTCTCCACGTACAGTACTCTTCCAATGGAAGTCGGTCGTTGACCACATTGACCACACCGCGCCGAGAGCACCAAGGCGGTATACGATAGCGAGGCCTAGGAAGGGGGTGACGCGGAGACGGGGAAGACACGGCAGTGGATGCCCACGCGGAGAGGAGTATGAGGGTTCACTGCTTCGGCTGCCGTGTGAGGTTGCCGTCGCCGCAGAATAAGAGGGGTGTGGGTGAGTAGAGGGATGGCCTGGCCAGCGGTGGAAGTAGTAGCGGGCGGTGAGGCCTCCGCGGCATCACAACCGACCACAGGAGGCAAGAGCACGCGGCATGACTGGCACTGGTTTGGGCGGCTGGAGCAAGAAGGCCAGAGGTTGAAGAAGCATTACTGCCGTTAGATGAACATCGTACGGTAACTGGAGCTAGAATCATTCATATTGACTAAGTTGACAAAGTCCTCTGTCCCCGTCAACTTGGTAGGCCCACAATTCAGCCTCCCACGATGTTGGGTTCCAGTTGGCAGGGGGAGTATTCATTTTTTTTGTGCGTAAAAAGGAGGCACTTCCTTGCGTGCGAAGATAGGTGGTAGGTCCGACCTGTCAGCGGGGGGACATTTTTTCGTGAAATACAGAGGCCCTTCCAGTGGGTCCCAGATGTCAGGTGGAGGAATCAAAGACTTGAGAAGGCGTACAAAACAAGCTAGTGTACCAGTAAAGATACGTTGCTGAGTTTTAGAAAAAGAGAGATGTGCTCCTGTAGCTGGTTCGAATACAAACCTAGACTATGACTATATATGGTGCTACGCTACTCTGCAAGTAATGAAACTGACATATCCAACGTTCACTTCTCCTCTTGGATACTTACTCTGCCTAGCATCAGAAGCTCTTGCCGCAGCACCCATGTCCGCTGGTTGCTCGTCCACCTGCTCTTCAGCAGGCAACAACCAAATATGCGCCAAGTCACCACCCGTACCATCGCTTATGGGTCTCATCACACCCCCTCTGGCACGCGCACCGTAGCCGGTTTCTCATCGCAACCCGCTACCGTTGGTGTGGTGCCACTGCTGCAAATCACGTAGAGTCATCCGTCGTGTCTCATCCACAATCCTCGACCCTGGCTGAGTCTTCTACAAATGCCCGAATCATGGGGTAATAATATGTTTAAGTGTTGTTCTGCTGCTTTCAGTTGCTGATTTTTTTAATAGTTTGGTTGATGATCTTCCAATTTGATTCATGCAGAAAAGGGAAGATTCGTGTGATTTGTATTTCTGGGAAGGTGCTGATGTGGGGGAGTGCAACTATGCTGATTATTTGGTTAGCCGAGGAATTCCAATACCAGCAGGTTGGGGTGTTGGACAAGTAACTGAAGGAATGGCAGAAGAGGAAGATGCAGAGCAGAAGGTTAAAGATGCAGTTCCTTTGATCATGGCCAAGCAACAGCTGCTGAACAGCCTTGACAGTAATGAGGAGATGAAAGAGCTTGTGAAGATAATGGGAAAAATCGATGTGCTCTATAGGATGATTGTCTCTTTACTTGCAGTGTATGTAGCACTCGTGATGTATTCAGTGGCTATGACATGAGCACTTTGCTGAAACTAGTAATGAATGAAACATGTGTATCAGGCTGGGCGTAGTGTTGTGAACATCTAATGGTTTCTATTAACGGAAATCCGGGGGTATCCCCTTTTGCTCATGAGTAAATAAATAGCAGAGGCACTTTTGGTAATAAATAAATAAATAAATTAGTAGAGGAGCTGTCGGGGTTAGCTTTGTTCTCATTCGAGGACGTCGAGCAAATTGCAGTCTAACAGCAAACTATGTCATCAAATTCAAGTTTCACGGCCAAATATGAGTACAACTAAACAACAATGCCATCATGTTTTAGTCGTCATACAATCACCAAACACAAATCAGCATACATAACAAGTGATGTTCTCACAGGAAAATACTAAACAACATGTTCATCAGGTTTCAGTTGTCATAGCAAACACAATTTCACAAAGTAGATAAAAAATGTCTTCTGATAGGCAAATACAACAAAAGCAATGTAATCATCATCCGCAACAGCAGCGTCAACATCTTCGCCATGTGTATCAGTCTGAATCGTAATTCCCCACAGTGTCATCTTCTTCGTCCTCAACGTCCTCGAACGTTGGCTTCTTCTTGATCAACTCTTGTATGTCCATAGCACGACATGCAATATTTTCGCTGGCGTCATTGACGTGATGGTTCTCAAAGATATTAGGAACATCTGTGTTATCTTGTACATCAGGAGCAGTGTAAGCATCATCTTGTTGTGCAACTTCATTAAACGAATTCCTCTGCTCAAACCTTTGCACTACTCTCCAGTCATCGCTACGTGCAAATGTGTCTTCCAAGAAAAATATCTGTGTTGCTTGATTTGCCAAAATAAAAGGCTCGTTGGTCTAGTACACCGCCTTGACATTGATGGATTTGAAATAATCATCAGCTCTGGGTTTTGCGATCCTGGAAAATAGGTTATACCAACGACAGCACAACAGAACCACACACCGATGATCCTCGAAACTGGAGATATACTGCAACTGAACAATGTCTGTTATGTTAGGATAAATTTCAGTTGTCTCTTTGTCATACATATCCGTTCTCATGATGGCATTGTTTTGTGTCTTCCTGCCTTCGTCTCATGCAAGGGTGTTGTAGCGCACATCTCCAACAACGCAAGATTCATAATGTCTTACCCGAGTATCAGGACCCATTGCTAGTGAGTAAAGGGCATCATCAACTGCCTGCCCATTCTCCCGCATCTTCTTAACCTATGGTTAGAAAACAGACAAGCTGATCATCTTATGTACTCAATATATTAAAAAACTGACAGTGCAATTCAAAAGCTTACATAACTCTTGGACCATTTCGCAAATCCTGCCATAACCAGTTTGTCAATGTTTCTTGGAGTTTGCGGCAGTAACTCCTTTTTGTAGATGCTGCACAACATAGTGATCGCGTCAAACATCTAAATATATAAGAATGTGCTGCAAGTTTAGTAGATTACGATGTATAAGCTGCATTACTTAGCACTTACTTGATATAAGGTAGTATCTCAGGACAGTTATTCAACACATACCAAACCATTTTGTCCAAATCTTTAGGTTTGTCCTCTTGTCGACTCTTCCCTGTAACTCGAACAGAATAATCGAAAACATTGAGCCCGGGATTGTCTTCATCCACGTCTTTGCTAAGCTGATCAGCTGTTTAAATGTATTTTGAGCAGAATGTCAATGCTTCTGTAGCAATGTAGGGCTCTGCAATGGAACCCTCGGGTCTAGCTCTGTTCCTAACATAGCCCTTGAAAGTGCCTAGCCGCCTTTCAATAGGGTACATCCAGCCATACTGTACTGGACCTCTAAGTAGTGCCTCATCAGGTAGATGAACAGCCAAATGCACCATCACATCAAAGAAGGCTGGAGGATATATCTTCTCAAGGTCACATAGGATAGTTGGTATCTTGTCTCTAAGACGCTCCAAAGCATCTATCCTGATATTTCTACTGCAGAGTTCCCTGAAGAATTGTCCCAACTCTGCAACTGCTCTGTATAAGTCAGGGTGGCCCAATCCTCTAAGGATAACAGGTAAAACCCTTTGAAGTAGGACGTGGCAGTCATGAGTTCTCAACCCTTGTACCTTGTCTCCATCTGCACTGACTCTCCTTTCAGGGTTGGAAGCAAATCCATGTGGGAATCTCACACGTGAGAGGACCTTGCAGAATTCTTTTCTTTTTACCTTGTCCAAGATGTACACAACTGGTGCCATATCCCGTGGTTTACCTTCATCTTGCACCTGCAAATCCTGTCTGATACCCAGGTGTGTCAAATCAATCCTAGATTTGAAGGTATCTTTCGTCTTGCCTTCAATATTAAGAAGTGTGCCGATAATGTTGTCACATATATTTTTCTCGATGTGCATCACATCAAGATTATGCCGCAGATCCAAATCTTTCCAATACTCCAAGTCCCACAAAGTGGACATGCGGGTAAACAATAATCTCTCTTCTGCCCTGCCACGCTTCCTTTTCCCGCTACCATTATCAGGATGGTTTCCTGGTGTAATATGCCTGACCTTCTCTAATTCCACTTGCAACTCATCGGCGGTGAGCCTCTTTGGCGCATCACAGTTTTCATGCTTTGCATTGAACACATATCTTCGGTATTTTCTAGGATGCGGCTTGTCCTTGGCAAGGAAACGGTGGTGTACAATGTAACAGATCTTGCTAAGTATTGCGTATGACAGCGGATTCCTGTCACAGCGAACACATGCATTGTAACCATGTGTCCTTCGCCCTGACATAGTGCCCAAAGCCGGATAATCATGGATGCACCAAATTATAACAGCACATAGAAAGAAATCAGCTAGTGGGCTGCTATATAGGTCTCGAGTGAGAACACCCCTCCATAGCTGTTGAAGTTCCTCCACAAGAGGCTCCATGAACAAATCAAAATCCTTTCCAGGACTTTTTGGACCTGGGATGAGCAAGGCCATCATGTAGTTTGATTCTTTGGTGCAGACATTTGGAGGCATGTTGTAAGGGATAACAAGCATTGGCCACATGCTATATGTGGCGCTCTGGTGGCCAAATGGGTTAAATCCATCTGAAGCTAAGCCAAGTCTAATGTTTCTCGGGTCAGCAGCAAACTTTTCGTGCTTCTGATTGAAGATTTTCCACTCACTACCATGTGATGGATGGCTCATTACATTCTGATCTCTGTACTCCTGGTTCCTAGAATGCCACAGTACATCCTCTCTTTTTTCAGCATCATGAAACAACCTCTGCAATCTTGGTGTAATTGGAAAATGTCTTAGAACATTATGAGGAATCCTCTTCACAACATCGCCATCTTTCCATCTTGATGATTTGCATTTCGGGCATTCACTTTAAGTCGGCATAATCCTTCCGGAACAGAACACAATTATTCTTACAAACATGGATCATATCATATCCAATTCCAACTACACGAAGGAAATTCTTCATTTTAATGTAGGTGTGTGGCAGCTCAGACGCATCTAGGAAAGCTTTGCGGAAAGCAGCCAACATCGCATCGAATGATTTGTTGCTCATCTTCTCAGATGTCTTCACCTGAAGAAAGGTGACCATAGCTGAGAATACTGGCAGCTTATTTCCTGGGGTGACAGCCACGTTGCATTGTTCCAACATGCGGGCCCACCATTTTTCTTCTGCAGGTGAAAGTTCACAGAATGCACGAGAATTTCGTAGCATTGTTTCAATGTTGGTCAAACTCACTGGCTCCGCCACCACCACCTCCTCCTCCTCTTCCACCTGAGCATCAGGCAGATCAAGATGGTGATCTGCTGCTTCCACGTAGTCAATACCATTGACGTTCACAGCTTCACCATGATGAACCCACCTAGTATATGTGACTGACATCCCATACAAGTTTAGATGATTTTGCACAGTTGACTGGGGTCTTGTAACTGAATTCATACAAATGCTACACGGGCGGAGCACATCTGATTTCGAACCACCGTACTCAGCTCTGATAAAGTTCATGAAGTTTTCAACCCCCTCGACATATGCAGCGGAAAATCTTCGACTAGAAGTTATCCAAGTCATGTCCATCTGTTAGACATACAAATTAGTTCTTCTACTAGATATTACAGGAAAAACATATATGCTTTTTATGAAGTCCAGAAGAAAATACCTAGGTCGATGTCTAAAGCTATGGCAAGATATTTGGACGAGCAGATCTAAGTAACGAAATATATGAAAAGCTAATTCAGCAAATAGATTTGAGTGCTAAATTATGGTAGGTTGTTTCAGCAGTCAATGAGGCTGAGCACACAGCCATCGAACTATCGAAGGCTATCACAGGAACAAAGATCGAGTATAAACTGCGTAGAGCTATTTCACCTAACAGATTGGCTACTAGACTATGGCAATCTATGTCACAATAAATATATGGCAGGATATTTTAGCAACTAATCGGCCTTGGCATGCCATCTCAGCTCAGAAGATTGAGTGCAGAATAGGGCAAGGAAGCTTCTTAAGCAGAGCATATTGACTGTAAACTACTTTGGCAAACAATGAGATTAACAACGTCTATCAGCTAACATTCAACGCTACACCGACAAGCACGGGGCCTCAGTCTAGAATGCGCGTACCATGGGAGAAGCTGACCGCCGTGCGTCTCCACACGAACGTCGCCAGCGGTGGCGGCGCTGACCGCCGTGTGCCTCCACAAGAACGTTGCTAGTGGTGGCAGCGCGGCTAGAGGACGACAGTCTACGAGAGCGTACAATGGGAGCGAGAGGATCGCCCTGCGTCCCCTCGACGAACCACGGCACTGACGTATCGGCGTGGCGGGGAGGGCGGCTTTGGCGGAGCAAATGGAGTGGATGGGACGGGGGAAGGGGGCTTTGGGGAATATTATTGGCTAGTTGGCCGAAGGGCGGTTGAATCTAGAATTTGGGGGGGAATTTTGGGTGGGGGGGAGGATTTTCGCACGATGGGCGGAGGGAGTTTGGCGCATGGTCGGTTTCTCCAAGTGCAGTCCCACGTGTCAGTGAAGAGGCAAGCCGAAGCGCATTCTGTTTGCGTGAGCCGTGTGCAGGACCAAACGTGTGTGGGGTGCAATGCGACCGCGACAGGGGTGCTATGAGTGTACCGCCTTTTTTCCTTTTAAACTAGGTGCTTCGCCCCCTCAAAAAAATCTTGTTGCTTCGCGTGATCCATCGATACTACTACTAGTAATCTGGTAATCCCGACTAAAACAGCGCGGCCAGGTCTTTTCCCGCGCGATATGCTGGGAGGTTAGCTTAGTTGGGTTTTTTAGGACAAGTAATGCTACACCTACGTAGTCCCAGTTACGTAATTAACATAATGTGAAACATGTGAGCTGTTGATTGTAGATTGGGGGAGGGAGGGGCCCACCACCATGAAACTCAATGGAGGAGAGAGAGAGGCAATTTACGTTAACCCTTTCGTAGGTCCCGTAGATGTAGAAAAATGTGAAATGCGTGAATGTGCATTTGCAGATAAGGCCTTCCCTCGTTCATCCTTTTCTCCGACAAGATCTTGATCTTCCGTGCAACACACGGGCATCTTGCTAGTACTCCTAAAATATACTATATTATTGTGAAAGTTCATATACAACGGCCGAGATTAATGCAAACACGGCAGATTTTCATTACATTTCGAACTTTTATAGGACAGAAAAAACAAACCCGACCCTAAACCTATTCTATGGCGGTCGACATCCTCCATCTGCGATCTCCATGTATGGGGGGGGGGGTTCAAGACCTGTGAAGTGAAGGTGCGGTCTTCGGCGAGGAAAAGTAGAACACGGGAGACAGACCGGCCAGTTGGCACACCATGCCCTGCCGCCTCCCATGCCCTACTCATCCTCGGAGGAGTCCCCGACCTCGGCGGTGCCGGACGTTGGACGGCAGCAACTAGGACGCGTGGTTGATGGTGCTCCCGTCGTCGGCCGCCAGCATGGCGACCGCTTATGCGGCGACTTGAGCGAGGGCGGCGACTTGAGCGAGGGTGGTGACCTTGAGCTCTATCCCCAAATACAAGCTCTCCCGCAGAGCATTCGCGCTTGCGGTCATGGTGGATATGGTGCCAGGTAGGAGGACGATGCGCTATGGTGTGGAGGTTAGCTGGGCGTTGCCGCTTTAAGTAGCGCATTCCGGTGAGGCCAAGCGTCCTGGTGCGTCATTAAGTCATTGGAGATGGTTCCTCGGGCACCGAGCCTCTTAACGACGGCATACGGACGGATGGCATGAATGCCGGCAGCTGGCGCCGGCTGGGAACGCACCGCGCGACGGTGCGAGGGACGAGGGTTTTTGGTGTGCCAGGGTAGTCATCTGCGGTCGTGGCAATGTTGGAGATACCCTTTGCTCACATGCAATCGACACATGTCATTGAAAAGGCAAGACGACCCGACATGGTCTCAGGTCCTGAGGATGCAGTTGGCCACGCTACACCACTCCGCGGACGCGTCCCGGCGCCCTGTGCATCCTCGACGAGCCAGGTGTTGGGGTGTGTTTGGGTTGTGGCCAAAGTGCACCTTACCAAAATTTTGGTCATGACCCAAAGATTGGTCTTTGTTTGGATGGTTGCCATTTTTTGAGGTTTTGGTCATGACCTAAAAATGGATGGTTGCCATTTTTTTGGCATGCCAATGAACTCTAGCCAACTCTAGTTCATTTTTCTTGCCGATGTCGGCCAAATCATGGGCAACCAAAACCTCAACCAAAATTTTGGCTACCCAATGATTTGATGGGACAACCTTGGGCACAAACCAAACATATTGTTGGTCGTGCCACAACACTTACGCCACCCTCGGCACACCGAAACCGATCGTGTCTAGCGACGATGAGCGTGTCGCTCACAGCGGTCGCCGTGTCCAGAGGTGGTGCTGGAGCTGCGCCATGTTGTTAACCCCCACGACCCACATGAACGGTTGATGGTGGCGAGGAGGTCGTGGGCCAGCTCCTCCATCGGACTAGTTTGCGCTACGTCATCCCGACAGGTGTGCCCCACATGTCGGTTTCCCTGTTTTCCCGGCCATATTCGAGCGTCAGTGCTCCGCATTGCGCATTAGGCCTTTCACTATGTAGGCCAAGTGAGACAACTTATTGTTTATTTGAGCCGTTCAAGTATAATCATGTGGCATTTTCTTATTTCTCATTCCTCTCCAACCCTCTTCTCCATCGATCATGTCACCCTCCGGTCGAGTCCATCCTCCCGCATGCCTCATTTGAACATCCTCCGAGTATCATTCGCATGTGGGCCTAGACCATGCTTGAATTTCCAATGTTTATTTGTAATTTGTCCGACATGCATACAAACAAACGGTTCGTTTGAAGTTTCACTTTGCCTCCACTACGTGTCGCTTCGCGTCTTAGTTTTGACATCCCATTCGGTTCATGCCCCGACACATGTTGACGAGATCGATTGATGTTCAGAGATCAATTGTGTGTCATGCAAGGAGATAAAGGTTCGGCCTATTTCTATGATAGAAATGACCCGCGGAGGGGGGGGGGGTTGATACGTCTCCAACGTATCTATAATTTTTTATTGTTCCATGCTATTATATTATCAACCTTGGATGTTTTATATGCATTAATATGCTATTTTATATGATTTTTGGGACTAACCTATTAACCTAGAGCCCAGTGCCAGTTTCTGTTTTTTCCTTGTTTTAGAGTATCGCAGAAAAGGAAAATCAAACGGAGTCCAATTGACCTGAAACTTCACGGAACTTATTTTTGGACCAGAAGAAGCCCAGGGAGTATCGGGGATGGACCAGAAGAGTCCCTGGCTACCCACAAGGGTGGGGGGCACGCCCACCCCCCCTGGGCGTGGCCCCCTACCTCATGGACAGCCCGGAGATCCACCGACGTACTTCTTCCTCCTATATATATCCATATACCCTAAAAACATCGGGGAGCAGAAAAGATCAGGAGTTCCGCTGCCAGAAGCCTCTGTAGCCACCGAAAACCAATCTAGGCCCATTCTGGCACCCTGTCGGAGGGGGGGGGGGAATCCCTCTCCGGTGGCCATCTTCATCATCCCGGCGCTCTCCATGACGAGTAGGGAGTAGTCCACCCTCAGGGCTGAGGGTATGTACCAGTAGCTATGTGTTTGATCTCTCTCTCTCTCTCTCTCTCTCTCGTGTTCTTGAGGTGGTACGATCTCGATGTATCACGAGCTTTGCTATTATAGTTGGATCTTATGATGTTTCTCCCCCCTACTCTCTTGTGATGAATTGAGTTTTCCCTTTGAAGTTGTCTTATCGGATTGAGTCTTTAAGGATTTGAGAACACTTGATGTATGTCTCGCATGTGCTTATCTGTGGTGACAATGGGATATCACGTGATCCACTTGATGTATGTTTTGGTGATCAACTTGCGAGTTCCCTCGTGAACTTATGCATAGGGGTTGGCACACGTTTTCGTCTTGACTCTCTAGTAGAAACTTTGGGGCACTCTTTGAAGTTCTTTGTGTTTGTTGAATAGATGAATCTGAGATTGTGTGATGCATATCGTATAATCATACCCACGGATACTTGAGGTGACATTGGAGTATCTAGGTGACATTAGGGTTTTGGTTGATTTGTGTCTTAAGGTGTTATTCTAGTACATACTCTGATAGATTGAACGGAAAGAATAGCTTCGTGTTATTTTACAACGGACTCTTGAATAGATCGATCAGAAAGGATAACTTTGAGGTGGTTTCGTACCCTACAATAATCTCTTCGTTTGTTCTCTGCTATTAGTGACTTTGGAGTGACTCTTTGTTGCATGTTGAGGGATAGCTATATGATCCAATTATGTTATTATTGTTGAGGGAACTTGCACTAGTGAAAGTATGAACCCTAGGCCTTATTTCAACGCATTGCAATACCGTTTGTGCTCACTTTTACCACTTGCTACCTTGCTGTTTTTATATTTTCAGATTACAAAAACCTATATCTATCATCCATATTGCACTTGTATCACCATCTGTTCACCGAACTAGTGCACCTATACAATTTACCATTGTATTGGGTGTGTTGGGGACACAAGAGACTCTTTGTTATTTGGTTGCAGGGTTGTTTGAGAGAGACCATCTTCAACCTATGCCTCCCATGGATTGATAAATCTTAGGTCATCCACTTGAGGGAAATTTGCTACTGTCCTACAAACCTCTGCACTTGGAGGCCCAACAATGTCTACAAGAAGAAGGTTGTGTAGTAGACATCGAGCTCTTTTCTGGTGCCGTTGCCGGGGAGGCGAGGAAAGCGGCACTAACACCCCGTCAACTAAGCTCTTTTTTGGCGCCATTGCTGGGGAGGTTAGTGCTTCAAGGTATATCTTTAGATCTTGCAATCAAATCTTTTTGTTTCTTGTTTTAGCACTAGTTTAGTTTATAAAAGAAAACTACCAAAAAATGGATTTGAGTTTGCCTCATACGCTTCATCTTTTTAATATCTTTCGTGAGTATGATGGAAAGGAAAATTGTGCCAAAGTGTTAGAAGAAGAATGCATTAAAATGTTTGGCACTAAATCTTTGAATGATGAGCATGATTGCAATGTTATTAGTATGAACTCTTTGAATATCCATAGTACTAATGATGATTGCACTAGTTATGATGAAAATATCTCTTATAAGCATGTCGATTTTTGTGCAGTGCATAGAGTTTGCAAGTACACACCAAAAATGGAAGATAGATTTTGCAAGAGGCATAAGTATTTGGAAACTAAATGGTTGCAAGAAAGGCTAAATGTTAGTGCTGAAAATTTAAAATATCTTAGCCATACTTGTGAACTTTGCAATGAACATGGTCATTTAAATATCAAATGCAAATTGGTTCATGATCGAATCGTGTCCAAAAATTGTGATGACTTGATATCCCTTGCACATCATAATGAACTTAGTTTGCTTTTGGGTTGTGAAGAAATGAAATGTCAAACTACGATTATTCCAGAATGTAACCTCAAGAAATTCCTTGATATAGATCTAGAAGAAATTTATATGTATTGTGCGGTGAATTGCATCGAAAATCCTTATATTGCCAATTACATAAAGAAAACAAAACAAATATAAGATGAAGGGAATACTAGCGGAAGGAAAGAGACTTCCCAATATTCTCCTATTATTTCTTATGATGAATCAGGTAACGAGGAGGAGCCTTCTATTCAACCAATCTCATTAATAAGGAGCTCCAAAAAGAGGGTTGAAGCCACACATGATGTGAAAAAGAAAAATAAAAGAAGGAGAAGCAAAGGTAAAAAGGAATCCCTCCTAAATGATGTTGCTCCTATTACTCATTGTGATGATGATAATTGCTATACTATCAGTGCTATCCACACTATTAATGATGAGGGTTATTATGCTTATGATATGAAAAGGCCCAAGCTTGGGGATGCTATGTTTTGTAGGAATGACATGTTTGAGAATATATTTGCTGCAATTAATGTTTTTCCCAAGCTTGGGGATGCTATGTTTAATGAATATGATATTTTTAGTCTCCCAAGTTTTGATATGCAAATTTATAATGATGATAGCATGCCTCCTACTTATGATGATTATATTGATGAAAGTGGTTTTGGAAGAGTGTTAACTTTAGGAAGTTACGATCCCACTATTTTGAAGGATGTTGAATCTTATTATGATAATTATGAAAGTGGATTTGGAGAGGTCATGACTTTATTTAGTGATGAATCCACTATTTCGGAAGAGGTTTCAATTGATTATGATGAGAACAAAGTTGCTACTTATGATAATTATTATGATGATACATATGCTATAACAAGTAGTGATGATTATATTATAAAACTTGTCATGATTATGATTACCCTTTTTCTGAACATTACTCTTTTAATGTGGAAACAATTTATAGTATTTGAGTTTCTTATGATACTCCCACTATTCTGATTGAGAAGAATCTTGCTTATCTGGAGAGTAGTAAATTTTCTACGCTTGTAGATCATGAAAAGAATGCTTTATGTGATAGTTATATTGTTGAATTCATTCATGATGCTACTGAAAATTATTATCAGGGAGGAATATATGCTTGTAGGAATTGCAATAATATCAAGTTTCCTCTCTATGTGCTTAAAATCTTGAAGCTATGCTTGTTTTGCTTTCCAATGCTAGCTGATTCTTGTTCCCATAAGTTGTTTGCTCACAAAATCCATATGCATAGGAAGAGGGTTAGATTTAAATGTGCTTTTCATATGCTTCATGATGCTCCTGTTATGTTTCCATTCTTACCTTTCTGAGCATCACTGAAATCATAATGCCTAGCTAGGGGCGTTAAACGATAGAGCTTGTTGGGAGGTAACCCAACTTTATTTTTGTTCCTGTTTAGTAATAAATAAATCATCTATACTCTGTTATGATTGTGTTTTTTATGTTTTAATTAGTGTTTGTGCCAAGTAAAGCCTTTAGGATCTTCTTGGGTGATTGTTATTTGATCTTGCTGTAAAAAACATAAAGTATGTGCTCACGAGAATAATTTTCATTTATTACCAGAGAGCGATAAAATACCAATTCCACTTGCAGTAGATTTATAAACAAATTTCCTAGGACTTCCTAATTTCTCAGGAGTTCTGGAGTTACATAAGTATTCGAAACCTACAGATTACTACAGACTATTCTGTTTTTGACAGATTCTGTTTTCTATGTGGTGTTTGCTTATTTTGATGAATCTATCAGTAGTATCGGAGGGTATGAACCATAGATAAGTTGGAATACAGTAGATATTACACCGATATGAATTTAGAATGAGTTCACAACAGTACCTAAGTGGTTATTTATTTTATTATACTAACGGAGCTTACGAGTTTTCTGTTAAGTTTTGTGTTGTGAAGTCTTCAAGTTTTGGGTGAAGATTCGATGGACTATGGAATAAGGAGTGGCAAGAGCCTAAGCTTGGGGATGCCCAAGTAACCCCAAGGTAATATTCAAGGACAACCAAAAGCCTAAGCTTGGGGATGCCCCGGAAGGCATCCCCTCTTTCGTCTTCGTTCATCGGTAACTTTACTTGGAGCTATATTTTTATTCACCACATGATATGTGTTTTGCTTGGAGAGTCATTTTATTTTCTTTTGTTTTGCTTGCTGTTTGAATAAAATACCAAGATCTGAAATTCTTAAATGTTAGAGAGTCTTCATATAGTTGCATAATTATTCGACTACTCATTGATCTTCACTTATATCTTTCGGAGTAGTTTGTTGTTGCTCTAGTGCTTCACTTACATCTTTTTAGAGCACGGTGGTGGTTTTTATTTTATAGAAATAGATGAACTCTCATGCGTCACTTATATTATTTTGAGAGTCTTTTAGAACAGCATGGTAATTTGCTTTGGTTATGAATTTAGTCCTAATATGATGGGCATCCACGATGGATATAATAAAAACTTTCATATGAAGTGCATTGAATACTATGAGAAGTTTGATACTTGATGATTGTTTTGAGATATGGAGATGGTGATATTAGAGTCATGCTAGTTTATTAGTTGTGAATTTGAGAAATACTTGTGTTCAAGTTTGTGATCCCCGTAGCATGCACGCATGGTGAACCGTTATCTGATGAAGTCGGAGCATGGTTTATTTATTGATTGCCTTCCTTATGAGTGGCGGTCGGGGACGAGCGATGGTATTTTCCTACCAATCTATCCCCCTAGGAGCATCGGCATAGTACTTTGTTTCGATAGCTAATAGATTTTTGCAATAAGTATGTGAGTTCTTTATGACTAATGTTGAGTCCATGGATTATACGCACTCTCACCCTTCCACCATTGCTAGCCTCTCTAGTACCGCGCAACTTTCGCCGGTACCATTAACCCACCATATACCTTCCTCAAAACAGCCACCATACCTACCTATTATGGCATTTCCATAGCCATTCCGAGATATATTGCCATGCAACTTTCCACCGTTCCGTTTATTATGACACGCTCCATCATTGTCATATTGCTTTGCATGATCATGTAGTTGACATCGTATTTGTGGTAAAGCCATCATTCATAATTCTTTCATACATGTCACTCATGAGTCATTGCACATACCGGTACACCACTGAAGGCATTCATATAGTGTCATATTTTGTTCTAAGTATCGAGTTGTAATTCTTGAGTTGTAAGTAAATAAAGTGTCATGGTCATCATTATTAGAGCATTGTACCAAGTGAGGAAAGGATGATGGAGACTATGATTCCCCCACAATTTGGGATGAGATTCCGGACAAAAAAAAAAGAAAAAGAAAGAAAGGCCATAAAAAGGGAAGGCCCAAAAAATGAGAGAAAAGAGAGAAGGGACAATGCTACTATCCTTTTTCCACACTTGTGCTTCAAAGTAGCACCATGTTCTTCATATAGAGAGTCTCTTATGATATCACTTTCATATTATAGTGGGAATTTTTCATTATAGAACTTGGATTGTATATTCCAATGATGGGCATCCTCAAAATGCCCTAGGTCTTCGTGAGCAAGCAAGTTGGATGCACGCCCACTTAGTTTCTTTTGTTGAGATTTCATATACTTATAGCTCTAGTGCATCTGTTGCATGGCAATCGCTACTCACTCACATTGATATCTATTGATGGGCATCTTCATAGTCCGTTGATATGCCTAGTTGATGTGAGACTATCTTCCTCCTTTTTGTCTTCTCCACAACCACCATTCTATTCCACCTATAGTGCTATATCCATGGCTCACGCTCATGTATTGCGTGAAGATTGAAAAAATTTGAGAACATCAAAAGTATGAAACAATTGCTTGGCTTGTCATCGGGGTTGTGCATGATTTAAATACCTTGTGTGGTGAAGATGGAGCATAGCCAGACTATATGATTTTGTAGGGATAGCTTTCTTTGGCCATGTTATTTTGAGAAGACATGATTAATTTGTTAGTATGCTTGAAGTATTATTATTTTTATGTCAATATTAAACTTTTTTCTTGAGTCTTATGGATCAGAACATTCATGCCACAATAAAGAGAATTACTTAGAGAAATATGTTAGGTAGCATTCCACATCAAAAATTTTGTTTTTATCATCTACCTACTCGAGGACGAGCAGGAATTAAGCTTGGGGATGTTGATACGTCTCCAACGTATCTATAATTTTTTATTGTTCCATGCTATTATATTATCAACCTTGGATGTTTTATACACATTAATATGTTATTTTATATGATTTTTGGGACTAACCTATTAACCTAGAGCCCAGTGTCAGTTTCTGTTTTTTCCTTGTTTTAGAGTATCACAGAAAAGGAAAATCAAACGGAGTCCAACTGACCTGAAACTTCACGGAACTTATTTTTGGACCAGAAGAAGCCCACGGAGTATCGGAGATGGACCAGAAGAGTCCCGGGCTGACCACGAGGGTGGGGGGCGCGCCCACCCCCCGGGCCCGGCCCCCTACCTCGTGGACAGCCCGGAGATCCACCGACGTACTTCTTCCTCCTATATATATCCATATACCCTAAAAACATCGAGGAGCAGAAAAGATCGGGAGTTCCGCCGTCAGAAGCCTCCGTAGCAACCAAAAACCAATCTAGACCCATTCTGGCACCCTGCCGGAGGGGGAGTAATCCCTCTCCGGTGGCCATCTTCATCATCCCGGCGCTCCCCATGACGAGGAGGGAGTAGTCCACCCTCGGGGCTGAGGATTGTACCAGTAGCTATGTGTTTGATCTCTCTCTCTCTCTCTCTCTCTCTCGTGTTCTTGAGGTGGTACGATCTCGATGTATCGCGAGCTTTGCTATTATAGTTGGATCTTATGATGTTTCTCCCCCTCTACTCTCTTGTGATGAATTGAGTTTTGCCTTTGAAGTTGTCTTATCGGATTGAGTCTTTAAGGATTTGAGAACACTTGATGTATGTCTTGCATGTGCTTATCTGTGGTGACAATGGGATATCACATGATCCACTTGATGTATGTTTTGGTGATCAACTTGCGAGTTCCCTTGTGAACTTATGCACAGGGGTTGGCACACGTTTTTGTCTTGACTCTCCGGTAGAAACTTTGGGGCACTCTTTGAAGTTCTTTGTGTTGGTTGAATAGATGAATCTGAGATTGTGTGATGCATATCGTATAATCATACCCACGGATACTTGAGGTGACATTGGAGTATCTAGGTGACATTAGGGTTTTGGTTGATTTGGGTCTTAAGGTGTTATTCTAGTATGAACTCTATGATAGATTGAATAGAAAGAATAGCTTCGTGTTATTTTACTACGGACTCTTGAATAGATCGATCAGAAAGGATAACTTTGAGGTGGTTTCATACCCTACAATAATCTCTTCGTTTGTTCTCCGCTATTAGTGACTTTTGAGTGACTCTTTGTTGCATGTTGAAGGATAGCTATATGATCCAATTATGTTATTATTGTTGAGGGAACTTGCACTAGTGAAAGTATGAACCCTAGGCCTTATGTCAACGCATTGCAATACCGTTTGTGCTCACTTTTACCACTTGCTACCTTACTGTTTTTATATTTTTAGATTATAAAAACCTATATCTATCATCCATATTGCACTTGTATCACCATCTCTTCGTCGAACTAGTGCACCTATACAATTTACGATTGTATTGGGTGTGTTGGGGACACAAGAGACTCTTTGTTATTTGGTTGCAGGGTTGTTTGAGAGAGACCATCTTCAACCTATGCCTCCCACGGATTGATAAACCTTAGGCTATCCACTTGAGGGAAATTTGCTACTATCCTACAAACCTCTGCACTTGGGGTCCCAACAACGTCTACAAGAAGAAGGTTGTGTAGTAGACATCAAGGGTCTGTGGGGATCAGATGGAGTATATTGTACGTTCATAAGCGAAACGAACGTATTGTACCCACCCTAGTCCTCTTTCAATCGATCTCCATACCCCGAGATGAAATCGAGAGAGAACAAGTGGGGGCATGTGTGATACCTAAGGCGGATTCAAAATTTTGAACCGGTGATCATAGCATCCGCAAATCATATATAAAGGGTATTCAATGTCCATTTCGTTTTTGAACGTACAATATACTCCCTCCTATCCTTTCTAGTTTACATATAAGTTTTATGTGTAGTCAAAGTATCTCTACTTTGATAAAAAAAGTATCAACATTCAACAATGCCCAATCAATATTGTTAGATTCGTAAGTACTCCTAGATTTGTACTCGAGATGGTTTCCAATTTGTTTTCAACCACGTGAATGTGCTTGTTCTCGCGCATGCTCTTCCTACTAGGATTTCGCCACGTATAGCCAGCCCAATAGTAACTTTTTTAAAGCTCCCTATCCAATAGTACTAGTGGAGTACTGACAACATCTATACTAGAGTATGCAGTGCTCATAGTTGTACTCCCTCCTTCCATTTATATAGGGCCTATGTGGAGGAGAGAGATGTGAAAAAGTAAGGGGAGTGAGATCTCATGCAAGATCCTAGCTATATACGCATTCCTAGTTAAATATGTACAATAAATATGAAGAAAGAGATGGAGAGGAGATGGAAAAAAGTACTAATACAATAGCCAACCTTATAATTTTTTTTGCAGGAAATAGCCAACCTTATAACCCACACTATTGTATGAGTGCATATAATAGATGATGGCTATAGATGACATGGCAGTTCCTTATAGCCATGGACTGGCTATATTATTAACCATGCTCTAATGTGTTTTTCAAAACCGCATTTGACTATTGACAAGATTATTAGTACATGAGATGTATAATGTGAAAATTATATCATTGGAAGCTCCTTTCACATATGTATCCCTGTCTTATCCTCACTTTCGGTCACTTACTGGCGGACCCCATGCTTGTTAGGCCTCGCATGTCAGTTACTCAATTGGTTCGGCCACGTCAGGGGATCCTCATCCGTAGTATACTCCCTCTATTTTTATTAACTCCGCATAAAATGACGCGGGCGAGGGAGGGGGAGGGACGTCGGTTTGCTCTCAACTGCGGTCCCACAAGCGTGCAAAAACACAAGACGAAGCGCGTTCCATTCGGTGAGTGACGTGGAGGGTCCAGCGTGCCAGGCTACAACGCGAACGCGACAAGAGCGGTGTACAGTCAAAACCGATTGACCGGTCATCACTGGAACCACTATTCACACCAGAACCTTCGTTACTCGGCCTACGCCAGCCACTGCCCTAAAACGACACCTAATCTCCAGCCCCTTCCCCCACCTTTCGATCCCTTAGCCTACATCAAGCGTCCCCTAGTTCGCCGGAAAACCATGGTGCCCCGCAAGATCACGTACTACAAGATGCTGACGCCGGAGCGCCACGCAGAAATCACGGCGGTGGTCGGTGCCAGAGACCTCCGTTCCCAAGCTCGCTTTGCGGCGGGCCAATCCCCGAGTTCTCTGGAGCCAAGCTACGAGGAGGAGGAAGCCGATCCAATGTTCATGGCGAAGGTCGCGGCGCAGAAGGCCCCCATGGGTATGAGACGATGGACGTCGATTTCGTGCCGGCGTCCGAGTCCCCCATGGTGCAGGCAGACCAGCGGTTCAACCTGGCGATACTAAAGGAGGACCGGGAGGCAGAGCCTCAACTCGACGTGGAGCGCGCACATGCCGCTGCCATCGAGGCTCTCCTGCAGGCGGAACCAGATGTCATGGATGGGCATCGGGCGGCGGAGGCTCAACTTGAGGCGGAGGGCGCGGATGCCGCTGCCATCGAGGCCCTCCTGCAGGCGGTACCGGACGTCCTGGACTTGTACTGGGCGGTAGAGGCTCAACTCGACGCGGAGCGCGCGGATGCCGGTCTCATCAAGGCCCTCCTGCAGGCGGAATTGGACGTCCTGGACTTGAACCGGGCGGCGGAGGCTCGACTCGACGCCGAGCGCGCGGATGTCGCTGCCATCGAGGCCCTCCTGCAGGCGGAACCGGACGTCCTCGACTTGAACCGGGCGGTGCTCTCGTCCATGCAGAGCGCCTACACGCTCCGTGTGAACGAGTAGCTGGAGGTCGAGGACAACCACGGTGTGGAGACACACGTCGGCAACTACGACTAGTTCGCGTCGGCAGCCAAAGACGACGAGGCCGTCTCGTTCCACGAGCAGTGATAATTTTTCTTTATGTTGTTGTTCTTATGGATCTTTTGCTGTGTAGTAAAAACATATATTGTTATGCAAGTCTTCTGACTTGGGTCAGTCTACCATTTCAGGCGGTTGGATGAATATCCTACGTCTCCTAACCCTTCTTACTCACCTCTTCTTCTTCCCCAACAGACCACCGCACGGGCCATACGGATACTCCCCAACATGCGGTTGGATAAACATACTCTATGAACGAAAATTATGTGTCAGCGATAGGATGGCCGAGTTTGGTATGTTCACATGCAACAACACGTGTCAGTGAGGGTGCGTTCCCTTGGTTGGGTTTGCGGCGTGCAGGAGCGACTGTGCATGTGAGGGTGCGGTGCGACCGCGGCGTGCAGGAGCGACCGTGTGAGGGTGCGGTGCGACCATGACAGCCGTGCGCAAGTATACCTCCTTTTCATTTTGAAAACTTTAGGCAAGCTTGGCAAAAATGTGTGGCGAAGTATGGCAATGCAAGGCCTAGACCCAAACAGGGTAAGTACGTAGTACTACGTACTAGGAGTACTAGTGTTAAAAAAGAAAGGCGGGGTTTTCCTTCGCGGGATTAATCGATACAAATCCTCGTTTCACGTGTCAATTAATGTGTACTTTTCTCCAAAGCCCAAAGATCTAACTATCTCACTCCTCATCGCTTGATTAATGCAGCACCATGCAAACCAACCTTCTCACTTCCACATGCATGCAGGGGATATTAATGTCCTTGGTTGCTAGTACGAGGCAAACCCCATCAATTTTGCCTCGATTAGTGTTAGTGGCCTTTTGCAAATTGTAATTTTGATATACTGGCCTTGTGTACAAAAAAATGGAGGTAGTAACTATACTTGACTTGCTTCCCCATTGCGGTGACGTCGACGATATCTCGAACGTTGTGGTTTGGCGAAGTGCATTCAACGGAGAACACCATTGAGGGAAACCATGGTAAGTCGTTCGCAAGTGTCGCCTGCAAGCCGAGACAACCGCCTTATTTGCATCCAGGAAGTCCGTTGAACCAAAGGATGCGTAAATGTACTAGTACTACTCGTACACAATAGCGTCGTCCGTCCAGCTTAGTGCGGTGAGATGGTTTCTCGAAGAAGACGATGGAGAAGCGGAGTCAGCGAAGAGTGAAATGATGGTTGCTTCATCCGTGCTTTGTGATTTGACGCCTCATTGATTTGTGATTTGTGATAGAAGGGACAGGGGAGTAGACTCTGTCCTCTATACTGTACATGCGTCCAAGCATGGGAGAAAGAGGAGAGACGTTGCATTTTTCTATTCCTTCAATCAATCAATCAGGGATCTTCGGTTCCATCCTTTTGGCTTTGGCAACACCGTCCACAATGGTTCCCACGATGCCAAAAGCTATTTTCACATTTGGCTACACATTGTGGATGCCCTTAACCGTTCCACTTGGTTTTGCTCCTGTGTGCTATCTATGCAAATCTCAATTATATTGATCTAAAAAATTATAGAATCAAGATTAGTAAAAAGGAGGTGATTTTCCCGCGCGGATGGCGAGGGAGGTTTCTTATTTTTAGGGGACGTTGTCCTGGTGGTTTGCTAACATGTGGTCCCATGTGTCAGTGCTTTACCAAGCTGATCCGCTTCCCACATGAGGCAGAACAACGGCAGAAGCAACATGTGGTTAACTTGAAGAAGATGAGGGAGAAGCGGATTCAGCAATGGGTGAAATGATGGTTGCTTCGTCCCACCAACTTATTTTTTTAGCATTATTACTTCGTCCCTCCAACTTAACTGTGGGAAAGGTGCAGCTTTGTGATTTGATGCCTCATTGCTCATTACTACGCCGACGCCATGACTAGGTGCTTCACCCCGACTGCTCTGCACTGTATTCCGGTATGGCACGTGGAACCGGTAGCTTAATGCCCCACAGGTCAGCGAAAGTGGCTAGAAGATTTATGAAAGCGAGCTCTCCACTCTTACGATGGAGGAGTACACGACACGATGGCCCAATGAACTGTCACTTGTACTGTATATAGTACTATGGTTTTGCTGTTTCGCACGATCCATCGATACAAACCCGATTAAACAGGAAAGGGCGGGATTTTTCCCGCGCGGTATATGATACTGGCCAAACATTTCAAAGGAAATTTTAATGTATGCAAACTGAATAATTAAGTAACAATATGATATCTAGTAAAATTAAAAACACATAGGATTTATTGTGTTAGAGTGTTGTAGTAGTGCTGTATTGCATAGTTGTTAGATGTAACATGCGAGAACGTGTAGAGATGTAGTTTTGGAGGGCCTATAGAGAGAAAAGCGTAATACATTCACCGAACTTCAGAATAAGCTGATTATGGTCACTATATACGTTTTGCGGTGATTATACGGTCACTTGCTCACGGTTCAACATCGGATTGCACTCTATTGACCGACCAAATAGTCTGCGTGGCACCATGTTGACTAGTTAAATTGACAACGTACCTTGTGGGTCCCACCTGTCAGTTCGCATAGGGAAAAGGTCAGATAAACACAAATTTACGCAGGTGCGACAAGACTCCACACCGTGCGTGGGAATCACCTGGTTGTGTATGTGTTTGTCAGGGCCTGATGTGTGCGCATGCATGTGTAGGTTGAGGACTTGAGCGTGAGAGTGTGTGTTGGTCATGTGGTGTACTGGTGTGTGCATGCATTCGTGCATGTGTGCATGTGAGTGTTGCGTGCGTGCGTGGCTGCGTGTGTACGTGTGAGTGTTGCGTGCGTGCGTGGGTGCATGTGTTCGTGTGAGTGTTGTGTGCATGCAGTTCGTGTGCATGCATGTGTGTGTGTATAATCACCACACCAGCTCCTGTGTGTTAAAACAGACAGCTCAGCATACCATTAGAAGGCCACCTTGTCCGCTGTGCCCGCAGTCATGACTTCGAACCACCGTCCAATATTTATTTGTCGTTTGTTTTCATTCTTACTAGCAAGATGCCCGTGCGTTGCACATAACATCAAGATGCATTTGTATGACTAGTTTATCTTGTGAGGTAAAAGGATGAACGAAGGAAGGCCTTATTTGCAAATGTGGAGAGGTGTGTGGGTACCTTTTTGCAAAATTGTCATAGTTTCTTTCCTATCCGTCAAATATAAATCAGACGGCCTATATTGCAGGATGGCAGGCACACCATCATCACCAACTCTGTTTTTTATAAGAGTGTATTTTATCCCTACTCTTATAAAAAGCATAGTCGGTGATGATCGTGTGCCTGCCATCCTGCAATATAGGTCGTCCGATCTATATCTGACGGATAGGAAGGAAACTATGGCAATTTTGCAAAAATATACCCACACCCCTCTCCACACTTGCAAATAAGGCCTTCCCTTGTTCATCCTTTTCTCCCACAAGATAAACTACTCATACAAATGCATCTTGATGTTCCGTGCAACGCATGGGCATCTTGCTAGTATTTTATAAGAGTGTAGATGTAGAGTAGATACAAGCCGACAGGTGGTCCCGATGGTAGTGAGATAATGTGATGCAACACTAGAGGTGCCACATGGAGCATTTAACTGGTCAACTAGTCGTGTCTTGAGCAAATACAGAGTTGTACAGTGAGCCCGTGACTGTACAATAACCACAAAATGTAAATGGTGACCATAATGAGTGGATTCTGAAGTCCAATGTACGTATCGTGCTTTCGCTTCAAATACAATGATTATCACTGTATATATCGTGAGAGAAAGATGAAACATGCGTGAATGTGCTGGGGGCTTACTTTTAGAGGACCTGGAGATAGTTTGTGTGCGTACGTGAAAGGTGCATAGAGGGGGGGTATGCGATGGAGAGATAGATGCTCTTCGTTTCTCTTTATTATGACTAATTTTATATATAGTATAAAAATATACAAATTCATAGTGCGGAATAAATATCATTGTGGGCACCATGCAATGCAAGCATTCATACTCCTCCATATAAATTTGTAATGTTGTATATATGTAGAAATTCTAAAACATTTTTTGGCCACACTTTATTCAAAAGGAATGTTGTATGCGAAATAAACGTGAAGAGAGGGCTTTTTAGATCAATGGGGTACGTGATGTAACATGTGTGAATGTGTAGTTGATGCATTTGGCAGGGCCTAGAGAGGTATGTGTGTGTATTACGTATTCGAGAGAGGCATGGATAGAGGGGCCGACAGGGGGGCGTGGGAGAGATAGCACGAGAAATGAGAGTGGTCTAGAGAGAGAGATGAATATGACGTCACGGCGAGAGATTCCCTTGAGTGTGTATATGCAAGGGGAGTGGATAGAGGCACCAGGAGAATATATTTTTTGTGTGTGGTGTTTGTGTTGGTATGTGTGGGTGTGAGAAGATAACAAGACATGGGGGCAGAGGGTGTGTCACCGCGTGAGGTCCGGTGGGTCGAGGTGAGGCCCTTCGTTCGGTTCCGTCCTGCGCCACATTGGTCGCCCCGTGATGCATTCAGGGAGACCCATGGATGACTAGTCTTACAAGACAAAGATAGCATAATTGTGAAGGACTCTATGTCCACTGAGAAAGCCGGCTAGGATTTGTAACCCTAGGTTCTCGGAATAAGGTAACCCCTTTATCTCTGATATTACTATTTATCCAACCTAACTTTAAGGGGCATCCTACAGAATGCTCTGCTAGAATCATACTCGTCGATTAGGAAGAGAGGTGTGAGACAATGCGTGAGAGACATGCCTAAAGATAATGTGCGTACAGGAGACACGTATGCAGGTCTATGTATATAGAAAGGGTCGATGAGGATTGTGCATGTGTATGCTTGCGAGAGGAAGAGTGCTTGTGATAAAGGTTAGTGAAAACAGTCGTAAATGGTTACGAGAGGGAGGGAGGGTTATATCGAGAGCATGTGTGCGAGAAAGACACCTCGGGAGAGAGTGTGTGAGCATGTGTGAGAGACCACTGATGGAGAGTGAAACTACATGTACAAGACAGATGTACACATTGATTAAAGATATAAATTGTATCCAAATATTAGGATGGGATCATGATATTTGCAATTCGCGTAAGCAATGGTCATTGATCCATTAGACATCTAGATTCTATCGAATTTGAGCATGTCTATGTTATTATTCGACACAATTGATCCACATAGTTAGTTTTTTGAACTCCAGACAATGCATCGCTTTAGCAATCAAATATAAACGTGAGTATAGTTCATGTTGTGCGTGTAAAGCACATTATACATACAAAAGTTACACAATGAACATTATAAATAGCCACCTATGAACTAGCATACATTTGAATTCAACTTAAGGTGGTTTTAAAAAATCGAATTCAACATGAAGTCCATTCAATTATTTGAATTTGATATCATGGCATTTGTAAATCATACCTAAATTATGGGGGCACCAATATTTGCTCTGATTTTGTACATAATAGCATATGTAGTCGTGTACAAAATAGATTCTAATTTAGCTTCTCCATTCCAAAATAATCATAGTTATAGGATTTTATGAGGATAATTTAATGAGGTTTTCAAACATACAAGGTCAAATTTACCGTTGTCTATTTAGTTCAATCCTCAAAGTTCAAGAGTACTCTAAACGTGAATGCTTGTGTTTCAAAATTTTGAACGAAGCGCCAAAAGAGCCTCTACTCGCCCGAAACCGCGTGAGACCAATGTTTGGTAGTACAAGGAAATTACTTTTCTAATAACTCCGACCCGTGAAACCTACAGGCCTAATGTCCAAAGGTCTAAACCGGGGTAGCTTTGTAGCTTCATCTAGACGCCACGCAACCGCCTTCGAAAAACATTCATACACAATGGCCGCCTAAGCACACATGCGCGCGGCCGAAATTGCTCCCGCCCACTATTTGGGACACCTGGGATTACCATCCTACCCCGACCCGCAGTAAGTCCAAAATTTAAGAGGGGGCAAAGTTTGTACTTTCCCCAAATTTCAAACAAGCGTGTCCCATCTTCTGTTCAAAAAAGCCAAAAACATGCGCGTCCCAGACCGAAACATGGTTCTCCCTCTCCCCATGCCCACCCATCTGATTCCCCATTTGTACTCCGTGGGCGCAAAAACTACCTCTCCACCAGCCGCGAAACCCCAGCGTCCTCCGTCCGCTTCCCCATTCCACCCATGAACCGCCGCCCTCCTCCATCACGTCGGAGCCGATACCCCGATGTCGTCGTCCACCGCAACCTCAACAGCAACACCCTCCACGGCTAGTAGTTGAAGCCGAGGCTGAGCCGTCCGTACCCGTGCCAGTTCAACCATGTCGTCCTGCGCCTCACCGCTGCCGCTCCAACTTTGCCACCATCCACCGCACCAGAGCTGTTCATGCTACGCCGTCCTTCGCCGCCTCGGATCTGCTTCCCCTCCGCCGACATACGGCCACGGCAACACAGTCAACAATTTGGCCATGGGTTCGTCCAAGCCTGCACCCTCCAGAACATCGGTTTCCCCGGCAAAAAGAAGAAGATTGGTGCGACATGTGGAGGCGACCACACCGGCAACCGAAAATGGTACTCCTCTTCCCTTATTCGTGTAAATCTTACATGTCTGCTTGCACGGTATTCATCCCACATAAGACACTAGTTGACCACTTCTTCTTGATACTAGATGTTCCTACTAACTCGCGATGCACAAGGTTTCTCCTCATATACTATTTCGCCTTAGCTAGAGGTCTGTCACCCCCTGAATTTCAATTCCTGGTCAGTTGATTCCCAATTAACGGAAGCATTCCCCGGCGTAACAGGCGCCAGTCCGCCTATTACGCAGGGGAAGCAGTGCCTCGGTGTTTATCTTAGGGGCGTGTGGGGCCTAGAGCTACTGGTGCTTGATCTGGAGGTCGGCCGAGATTAAAGGGGTGGCCTGGGGGCGCTGCCAAGCACAGCGGTGGTGTGAGGTCGAGGAGAGGGCGGGGTGGTGGAGGCAGGGGTCTGGGCCGGTGGTTGCTGGCGGTTCGAGAAAGATCGTCAACAGTGACTGGCAGGAGGTAGACGAAGGCCATCTGCCCGTTCCTTATAGATCCGACGGTTCATTAAAAAAATCGACTGACCTATTTATTTTCAGTCGACTGTTATCTTGATATGACCACATGTGGTGCTGTGCTGGAGGAGTACCTGCATTTCCTGTGCTCATATATTACAAAATCATATGGAGTAGAATCTAATTTTGTTTTCCATGCAATGTTGTAGAGCTACCAAATGTCTCATGTCATTTATTTTTCAGCCACTTGGTATCTGCTACTTTTACAGTGCACTAGTTCTGCACACACTTCACCCATACTCTCACTATTGTGTTTTTATTCAAGGGTATTTCAGAGTCTGCCTCGAGAGAAGCAGAAAAGAAAAGAGAAAAGTTGCTCCAGCTTTCTACACGGGTAAGCACGACACGTTACAACACTATAAAGGGTGTAGTGTCAGCAGATGGAGACGGTAAATGTAGCTCTGGAGTTGATGACCTCGCTCGCAATGAACCACCATCCCAGGTGCTTTCTTTAACTTCGCGGTGTCATATGTGGTTGCATGTTCCATATGGTGTCTAGCTTGTATTCGAAAGGCCGAGGTCGGTCTTTATTAAGATAAGGAAGGATATTTTTTACATGAACCACCATCCCGGGAGCACTAGAAGACAAATAGCTAGTTAGGGCACTGGCCGAGCCAGTGACAAGCCCAGCAAAGAGAGGCATCACCTGGAAGCCAACTAAAAAGCCGCGATGGTGGCGAAGCAGCCCGCCTCCCACCAGGCTCTCAGGTCCTAGATGATCATGTTCACTACTCCAGCCGGATGTCTAGCTTGTATTGCTTCCAATTTGGTTAAATGCATCTGCTTAGCTTACACATTATACCTTTGAATATGACATGCCTTTCTGTTTTTGGTACATACTAGTACATCTATGTATTAACCATGTTCTTACATCAAACTAATGTTCTTGTGTATCCCTCATTAATCACTTATGATGAGGCAGTCAGGCAAGTGGATTACTCCTTATTTAAAGAATGCAGCGTCAGCCTCCCGACATGATTCTCAAGAAACAGCAAGGCTAGATGAAGATAGTGGACATAGCTCTGTAGTTGATTACCGCATTTCCCCTACACTAGCATCACAGGTGCTTGCTCTAACTTGGTAGCGTGATATGTGGTTGCATGTTGCATATGGTGTCTAGATTGTAATTCTTCCAATCTGGTTAAACTGCATGTGCTATTCTGCTTAGCTTATACATTATACCTGTTAATGTGACATGCCTTCCTGTATTTAGTACATAGTACATCTGTCTATTAAGCACGTCCTCACATAAAACTATTGTTTTTTGTATCCCGCATAAATCAATATGACGAGACACCTTCAGTATATGCAGTGTGATATTAGTTGCATCTTTGATATGATTTATAGCATGCGCTGCTTCTAATTTGTTGAAATGCCATTTATGATGGGTCACTTTTAACTTGGCAGAGTCATATTGGTTGCATCTTTCACGTGGTTTCTAGCTTGCATTGCTTCTTATTTGGTGAAATGGTTTCTGCTTGGTTTACAAAAACAGTTGTGAATATGCCATGCCGTCCTGTTTTTCGTATTATTCCATCCTGAAATCATGTGTTTGCCTTACATCAAAGTAGTGATTGTCAGTATGTTCTGAAGAGTGAATTTTATTGCTTTTTCTTGTCGGTTTTACTTGACAATTCAAAATCAATAAAGCGGAAGGAAGTTAGCAAGGCAGCGGATGAAGGTGCTCCTTCCAAATGGAGGGCCTCTACAGATTCTACTCCTCCATCCCCCCAATATGATTTCCAAGACAACACATGCATAGACACTCAACGTAGCTGTGTTGGTGATGAGCACGTCTCCCCTAGTGCACCATCACAGGTGCTCCCTCTAACTTGACACTGTTATATGTAGTTGCATATTATGTATGATGTCTAGCTTGTATTGCTTCTAGTTTTGTTGAATTTCATCTGCTTACTTTACACATTATACTTGTGACTAAGACACGTGTTCCTGTTTCTAGAACATACAATATCTGTCTATCACACCATGTTCTTACATCAAAGTACATTTGTTCTGAAGAACTAAATTGTTATTCATTTTTCTTGTTGGCTTGACTTAACATGGCACAGAGAAAGAGGAAGCAAGACAGAACGATAGGGAAAGGGAAGCGGAACAATCCTGCAGATTCTGCCAGTACTGATGGTGCAATAGAAGGTCAAAGTCCAGCGGAAAATTGTACCGACAGGGTATCCCATGCTACACGAGCTGCAGAACAAGCCAAACAGAAACAAATAGCTGCCACCAAACAAGCAGAGACAACCCTAGTTGTTGCAACACCTTCCACAGTACCGCCAGCTGCACGATTTAATCATTCGTCAACTCAGCTAGCAGCACGTTCCCAAGCTCCCTTGCCACCTGACACTACTTCCGAAGCACTCTTGACACAAGATGAGTTGGCAAGATCAGATGAACTTTGTGAGCTTCATTAGCAAGAAGGTAGTTGCTGGAGTCAAGTTATAGTTGCATGCTTCTTTATATGTAGTCTCACAGTTTGATGTACACTAACACTTCCTATGTTTGTTGTTGGACTAGCACCTAGGAGCAAGAGGAAACAAACATCAGGGATAATGCTCGATAGGTTAACTAAATCTAGAGGAGGAAGAATGGAGATCCGTTTTGAGGCAGGTTTAAAAGGCCACGTGATGCTACAGAGTCAGCCAAGTTAGTATCAGAGGCAGCGCTTGCTGTTAGGTGTCATGTACGTATCCTCCCAACATGGATTCAGTACATGAATGACAAAGACGAAACCCAGTTCAACACCTTCATCGACCATTTATCTATAAGTATGGTTATGTATGGAAACCAGTAATATCGTCTTGCTCTGTCCAATACTTTCAAGGTTGCTGATAATGAGACTCCCATAATTTTCAACAGATGAGGTTCAAGTTGGATAGCCAAGATGATGCAACCAAACAAGTTTGCACCCATGTTTTAAGTCTGCTCTGTGACAGTATCGGTATAACTTGAGGAAAACTCACTTTGAAGGCAAGGCTAATAGTGAAATTGCCCAAACATCTCCAGTAAAAAATATATCTGATGAAGACTGGATAGGCCTCGTTAAACACTGGTCCGATCCGAAGTATCAGGTACATTATATATATGTGTGATCAGATCACATGTTGAAGTCCTATTTACGCATGTGCCACACAAATCTATCTTCTTCTAGGTGAACTGTTCAAAGAACAAGGCCAACCGTACGAAAGTGAAATTCCAACAGACGACAGGATCTCATAGCTATATTGCACACTGCGAGGCTCTTGTAATTAGCTGTTGTTTCACTCTTTTTGTTGTACCATATTATCATATCTATATTGAATTGTTCCAAATGCAGAGGAAAGCCCGCAAGGACCAAAAAGTACCTGAGCCAAATGTTGTCGAAATCTTCAAGGACTGTCACACTAGCAAGAAGAAGGGCATGACTACACCAATCAAAGCCGTTGTTGTAAGTCCTTAATCCTCATGCCTTTTAACTACTACTTATTCTGACTTCTGCCTTGAACTGCATGGTTTGCAGCCAATGTCTATTACTCTTTTCAATTTTATACACAATTGTCTTAGCGTACCATTGCACCTTACAAGGTTTAAAATAGAGGAGTGATGTTCCTTTGATCTTGACCTGTAATCTAGTTCCGTGCTGGACTTACCCACACAACGTTACAATTGCTTGTTTGTCTGTTCTCAGTTGTTTTGTGATATGAATGATGTCATACTATGCTTACCGTATTATAAACTTTGTCTCTTTATCCTTAGCCCTCAATACAATGTGAAGAAATAGACAATACATTACGATGGTACATGGTCATATGTTTGGAACCTGGTTTTATTATGTACTTTGCAATAAAATACAACTATTATTTTACATGGGTTCACCAGAATAAGTTATGTATATAGACCAAAGCTATTTTGTTTGGTTTTGCTGCCTCCTTAATATCTTCTGTTCTAGTACTACTAATGTAAAACCACAACTTTTCGGTGAGCTATGGAAAAAATGGTGGAACCGCCACCTTCTGAAGGTGGCGAGGCAACTATAACCGCAATATCAGCTCTTGCTGCAGTGGGTCAGTACATGTCCACTAACAGTGCCAAAAGCACGTTCCTGCGTAATACTGGCTTGGTTGTTAAGGCAATCTCGTCCAAACTGCCTCATGATCAAGATATGCAAGCTCAAAATAATGTTGTATCTGCGCTCCAGACACAAGTCCATTCCCTAACAGTGACCCTTTGTGAAACAAGGAGAGACATTGTTCGATGTTGTCAAGATATGCATGGTTTTGAAACCAGACTATCAGACATTTGCTATGTTGTTCAGGAGCCTAGGAGAACTGAAGGCAAAGGTTATGGTGCTCCATCGGACAATACAACATGAAAACGTAACAGTCAGCTCAAATGAACTGAGATTCTGAACTTTTGGTGGTGCATTTATCTACTAGACTGTTAACTTTTATGCCAACCTTCCTTTTGTTTTATAGTTGTAATTTGTTTTGGTGCGATACAAAATTTGTTCTTAACATGCAGCCACGGGCTGAAGAAAAAAGCAAGCCATTCTTGTATAGTGTAGGGTGTTCCCTATATTTTCACTGGTGGCGAACTTTGATGCCCACCTGCTGTAGTTAACATGGGCCTCCTACGGGCCATAGAAACAATGGGCCTTCTAAGGGCCGTAGAAACAATGGGCCTTCTACGTGGCGTAGAAACAATGGGCCTTAGACGGGCCGTAGACACAATGGGCCTTCTATGGGCCGTATCATCAACGGGCCTTCTATGGGCTTATGATCGGTTGGCCAAACATGGTCGTAAATGGGCTAGAGTTGAAATCGTCCGTTCATGGGCCGACCATAACAGGCCATCGTTAATCAGCTGTTTTTTGATGACGCTATGAAAATGTCCCAACGTATTAACGGGCCACAAACGGGCCAACTATAACCACGGGCTGAATTTGGCCCACAAGCAGAAAATGACAGTAACGAGCCGTAAGTAAACGAATGTGGAAATGAACCCAAGGATAAATGGGCCCCGAGAAGGCCGAAAGATAACATGGGCTGGAAACGGCCCAATGGAATAATGGGCCATTAATGGGTATAAAGTGATACACTATTCATTACGGGCCAGTTTCACCACGTGCCGTTAATGGGTATAAAGTGATACACTGTTCATTACGGGCCAGTTTTACCACGGGCTGTTAATGGGCCGAGAGTAATAAGGGCCTCATACGGGCTGAAAGATGTCATGGGGCATACATGGGCTGGAAGTTAAAACAAGCTGGAATTATATTGGACGGCCCAGATGACGCTACTGGGCCTAATTTAGATAGGCCGTAAACGGGCCCTGGGTTAGCGTGCTGTAAATGGGCTATATGCGAAAAGGCCATTAACAGGCTTGTCGTGGGCCGGCCCGCCACCTTTTGACCAAGTCAAACGGGCCGACCTTTTCATAGGAATGGGCCTTTGTTGGGCCGTGCCATATGTCGACGTATCATAGGCACTTTGGGTCCAATGAGTGGATGACATCTGTCCCAACGGTGAGCCGACACGTGTTGTCTCCCGCCAATGATGATTTTACACGTGGAAAATCCCCATTGGTCGGGGCTGTTAATGGGTTATCGGATCCAAAACCGGACCCGATAGCTTAACGACATTCCGTTACGGTGGATGCCACGTGTCGGTCACCCTTGACGAAAGCACTTCTGTGACGCGCGATTTATCGTCATGGAAGTGGACACTTCCGTGATGATAATTTTGGTAATGTCATGGAACACTGCTACGACAGCACATGTATGACTATCTTGATTCTGTCATAAATTTGTCATGGATGTACATGCATGACAGAAAACGTGACCTACTGTGACAAACACGTATCATCACGAAAGTGTATTTTTTTGTAGTGTGGCTGGTGGAAGCTCTATGGTTATTTTTGCAGAAAGCTAGTTTTTCCCTACAACAAATGAATAGATTTTATTTAACTACAAAGTTTGTTGAAAACATTGAGAAGGTTCCTCCAACTCAATCCCAAATTAAATAATAATCAACCCAACAAATTAATTAAATAGAGTGATGAGATCAAATCAATAATTCAAGTACCAGATACTCAAGATGTCCATAACCGGGGACACGGCTAACCATGATTAGTTTATACACTCTGCACAAGTTTGCACACTTTTCTCCATGAGACTCGATCTTCGCTGTTGGATTTCTCGCACTACATGGTGTTTGAGAAACGGATGACCGAGACACAGTCTTTCAGAAGCATTAACTCTTTACTCTGGGTAGACAGTAACACCTACATCCCTTACATCTGCTAGCCTACCACTGAAAGAGGTTACACAACTTACCAAACTATGCCAGAGCCCATAATGGCTTGTGGCTGCACACGGAAGTTTCCAGCATGAATAATCTTATGATCCCTTTGAGCCTGGGTGGCAAACCGTAGGATGATCACACGGGTACTCCGGGATATCCCAGGACAACACTGGATTGCTCCAGGTGCCCAGACAACCACTGGGTGCTCCAGGGTGCCTCGACCAATCCACCTAGATGTGTATTAAAGTAGCCACCTTAAGTTTAACCAATAATTAAAACTCTCACATCTGTCATCGATCACTCAAACCAAACCACGTGTGCGAGCATAATATAGCAGTATAAGCATAACGTATAAGTAACTCCCAGGGTTTGAAATAAAGACAATAGGTACTACCTCATCACTACTTCCCAAATACCCACAACTTTTCAAGTCCTCAACATGCAGAGTTTAAGGATTGAAACTAATGCACAAAACTGGGTAATAAAGGGGTATGATCAAAGTGTTACTTGCCTTGCTGACGATCTGAAAACCCTAGTGACTCGTAGTAGCACCCTTCGCACTCCGGAAACTCTATCGTGAACAAACAATAACATACATAAGCACTCAAGCAAGATGCAAGGGTAAAAATCAAATAAAAAGATCCAAACTGAAAGTTCAACTGAAGAGCTTCGATTTGCAAAAGGAATCAATCGAATCGGAGCTATGAAACTCAAACTACGATCAAAAGAAGTTCGAATTCAAATCTGCTTGCAACCAAATTTTAAATGGTCAAAACCATGTTGAAGTTGGTTATCTGGAAAGAGGGGAACAAGACGAAGATTTTGGCATTGGTTTCACTGGATTTGGACGAACAAGCAAAAAGTAACAAGGGATTGAATATCAGGGACTAATCTGTGATAAAATTAATCACGGATAGGTCCCTGGTTGAAAATAAAAACCTATCGAATGAATGTTCACTAACAGAAACTAACGAACGAAAACATTCACTCTCAGATCTAAACTAATGAATGTTTGCTAACTAACCTAACCTAATAATAAAACTGATCTAAAAGTTAAACCGAAAACTAAAAAAATGAGGCGGTTTTCGGCGGTTATACCAGTTCGCAGAGAGGAACCGGTGGCGGCGGCTAATCGGATTGGTTCGGCGGTGGTGGCTTGAGGGGGGAGGCCGGGCTTCGCCCCTATTTAAAGAGGTCAGGGGGCTTGGAGGAGGGGCGAGGCGAGGCGGTGGCAAGGCGTGGCCGAGCCGGACTCGGCGGCAGCGGCGAGCGGGAGTCCGTCCCGGGGACGGGGACGAGGCGGTGCCGGCTGGGCCGCGGCCTGGTGCTGGCTGGGCCAACCCAGTTCGGCCGCGAACTTAAAAAAATAAGAAAATCGCCCGAAGAAGAATCCTAATAAAATATAAAAAAAAATCTAAAAATACCACTAACAATTTTCACCGTCTAAACCTATTATTTAGAACAAAGTGAACATTTTTCTGGCCTAAAAATGCAATTTTCAAAAATGCATATTTTTTCTAAATTCAAATAAAATAGCAAATAAAATCAAAATAAAATTTTAATTTGATTTTAAAGTTTCTTCTCCAATATTCCTTTCTTTTGAAGAAGTCATATTATCTTCTCTCTTTTATTTTAAATATTGGAAATAATTGAAGAGAAAAATATTAAAATCACAAATTGATCCTCTTTTCAAATTTGATAAAATTCAAATATGAAAATTTATGAAATCCCCAACTCTCTCCTTGGGTCCTTGAGTTGCTTAAGATTTCTAGGATCACAACCAAAATGCAAATAAAATATGATATGCATATGATGACCTATGTATAACATCCAAATTGAAAATTGGGATGTTACACCTATACATACACAAGACACTTCTAAGCCTTTGGAAATCTCCGGAATAGCTCACAAATTTTCTAGAGACAGTGACAAAGTTCATCTGGTCGCTGACGAATTTGGTCAGGCTGAGGAGTTAGGATTTTGCCAATGCGATCTTCCTATCGTGAGGAAATTGAGTGCCCCGACGAAATTGAGAGTTCAATTTTCCAAAAGTTGCTACACCGCAAGCCAGCTGTCGAGTGGTTCCTTATCTTGACAATGGTCATGTCTGAGAAGGGCATTTATGACAATTCATGTCGAGTTGTCCCCTGGCTATAAATAGCCGCCCCCACAATCACTTATTGGTTGGATGCTCAGAGAGAACTTGACACTTGTCATTTGAGAGCAACCCATCCTCTAATGACTTTGAGAGAATCCTAAGTGAGGAAAAAGGCACCTGAGCCAAGGTGATTGAGCATCACTAAAGAGATTGATATATGTCATCCGACGCGTGTTATCTTTGAAGACTGCCATTCTTCGAGACGGTTAGGCGTCAAGTTATGAGAACCTAAGAGTAATTATGGTATGCTGGTGAACATGTCTATGAAGGTTTTAGAAGTCTACCTTGAATACTTACCATGAGTGATTGGGCGAGGTCTAAGTGACCTTATCTCAAGAGGAATACGGTGAGGACTATGTGTCGTCTGAGTTCGTCTCAGCCACCTCAATCAGACGTATAGTTGATATAACGACTAGAACTGATCTACCAAACTATTGTATCTTCACCGAGCCTACCTGGTTTCAAATTCCTCACCCCTACCATTTATTTCATTCCACTGCTATAGAGTTTGTGATCTACCCTCTGACGAATTTGAACCGAAGACTTCTATCATCTTGTCTTTAATTTCTCTAGTTCATCTTCTTCATGCTTGGATGCTCATATGATTGCATGTTCTTGACCTATATGTATCTTGTATGCATGACTTCCGCTTTTGTGATGAACTAGTTGCTTCATCTTTCTATTTCTTCACTCTGATCTTTGTCAAATTCTCCAGAGTTTGATGAATTTATAAAAATATCCCATTCACCCCCCTTTGGGAGTAAACCTGTGCTTTCAGTGATCATGTATACAGAAATCAAGTCTGAGACAAGTAGAAAGACTCATGTCTACATCTATTACTATTACTCCACCCATCGACCACTATCCAGCATGCATCTAGGGTACTAAGTTAATAAAAACAGAGTAACACATTAAGCAAGATGACATGATATAGACAAAGTAAACTCAACTAACATGAATAAACCCCATCGTTTTGCTCTTAATGGCAACAATACAAATATGTGTCTTGTCCCTTTCTGTCACTGGGATAGAGCACCGCAAGATTGAACCCATCATAAAGCACCTCTCCCACCGAAGATAAATCAATCTAGTTAGCTAAACCAAACAGATAGATCAGAGAGAAATACAAAGCTATAACAATCATGCATAATAAAGTTCAGAAAAGACTCAATTACTCCTCATGAATATTCAGATCATAAACCCACAATTTATCAGATCCCAAAAAACACACGCATAAGAAGATTACATTGGATAGAACTCCAAGAACATCAAGGAGAACATTGTATTGAAGATCAAAGAGAAAGAAAAAGCTATCTAGCTACTAGCTATGGACCCGTAGGTCTGTGGTAAACTACTCACGCATCATCGGAAGGCAGTAAGGATGATGTAGAAGCCATCTGTGATCGATTGCCCCTCCGGCAGAGTACCAAAGAGGAGAGGTCTTCATATGGGATCGCAGAAGAACATAAGCTTGCAGTGGCGGAAAAAGAGTTTCAGGTGGATCTCTGGTATATTGGGAATATTTGGGAAGAGGCGGAATTAGGTCAAAAGGTGCCACAAGGGGCCCACAAGGGCGCGTCCTACGATCTTGCCTCCCCCTCGTGATTCTTATGGTCTTCTCTCGAACCTTCATGGGTCCCTTCTGGTCTAGAAAAAATAATCCAAAGATTTTTCTCTGTTTGGACTTCGTTTGATATTGATTTTCTGAAAAAGCTAAAAACAAGGAAAAACAACAATTGGGCACTAGGTTAACAGGTGAGTCCCAAAAATGATATTAAATAGCATATAAAACATACGAGATTGATACGATAATGGCATGGAATAGTAAAAAATATAGATATGTTGGAGACGTATCAAGCATCCCCAAGCTTAATTCTTGCTCGTCCTCGAGTAGGTAAATGATAAAAGCAAAACTTTTTATGTGGAATGCAATCTTTCTTTTAGGGTATGAATATTAAGATCCGAACGATTCAAAGCAATAGTCTATAATTTGATATAAAGAAATCAATACTCAGGCATACCACCAAACATTCATGCCTTTCAAAATAAAAATGCTAAAGAACGCTATCCCTAGAAAATCATATAATCTTGTCATGCTCGATCTTCCTAAAACAAAGTTTAACCATGTGCAACCCCAATGACAAGACAAGTAATTGGTTCATACTTTTTAACATGCTTCAGCTTTTTCAACTCCCATGCAATACCTGAGCGTGAGCCATGGATATAAAACTATGGGTGGAATAAAATGCGGTTATAGTGATCAATAAGGGGAAGAAAAAAATTGACGAAGCTAATCAATGGGCTATGGAGATGCCCATCAACTAATGTCAATGCGAGGAGTAGGGATCTCCATGTAACAGATGCACTAGGAGCTATAAGTGCATGAAACCTCAACTGAAAAATTAGTGGGTGTGCATCCAACTTGCTTGCTCATGAAGACCTCGGGCATTTTAGGAAGCCCGTCGTCGAAATATACAATCCAAGTTATGTAATGAAAAATTCCCACTAGTATATGGAAGTGATGACATAAGAGACTCTCTCTATGAAAAACATGGCACTACTCTGAAGCACAAGTGTGGAAAAGGATAGTAACATTGCCCCTTCTCTCTTTTCCACTTTTTTGTTGGGCTCATTTTGGCCTCTCTTTTTTCCTCACTGGGACAATGCTCTAATAATGATTATCAAAACACTTTTATTTACTTACAACTCAATATTACAACTCGATACTAGAACAATAAGACTCTATGTGAATGCCTCTGGCAGTGTACCAGGATGTGCAATGATGCTAGCGTAACATGTATGATAATGATGAACGGTGGCTAAGCCACAAATACTATGTCAGGTATATGATCATGCAAAGGAATATGACAATGAACGTGTATGTCATAATAACAGAATGGTGGAAGTTGCATGGAAATATATCTCGGAATGGCTAAGGAAATGCCATGATAGGTAGGTATGGTGGCTGTTTTGAGGAAGATATAAGGAGGCTTATGTGTGATAGAGTGTATCATATCACGGGGTTTGGATGAAGCAGTGAAGCTTGCACCAACTCTCAAGGTGAGAAAGGGACAATGCACGGTACCAAAGAGGCTAGCAAATGGCGGAAAGGTAAGAGCGTGTATAATCCATGGACTCACATTAGTCATAAAGAACTCACATACTTATTGTGAAAGCCAATTAGCCATCAAAGCAAAGTACTACTATGCATGCCCCTAGAGGGATAGGTTGGTAGGAAAAGACCATCGCCCGTCCCTGATCTCCACTCATAAGGAAGACACTAAATAATAAATCATGCTCCAACTTCATAGCTGCTACTTCTTGAGCTTGCGTTGGTTTTTCCCTTTAAGAGGAAAGGGTGATGCAGCAAAGTAGAGATAAGTATTTCCCTCAGTTAGAGAACCAAGGTATCAATCCAGTAGGAGACAACACAAAAATCACCAATACCTACACAAACAATCAAACAACTTGCACCCAACGCGATAAAGGGGTTGTCAATCCCTTCACGGTTACATGCAAAAGTGAGATTTGATAGAGATAGATGAAACTAAACAAACAACAAAGTAAATATTTTGGGGTTTTTTTGGTTTATAGATCGGAAAGTAAAAGATTGCAAAATAGTATATCAGAAACTTATATGATGGAAAATAGACCCAGGGGCCATAGGTTTCACTAGAGGCTTCTCTCAAGATAGCAAATAATATGGTGGGTGAACAAATTACTGTCGAGCAATTGATAGAAAAGCGCAAAGTTATGATGATATCTAAGGCAATGATTATGAAATATAGGCATCACGTCTGTGTCAAGTAGACTGAAGCGATTCTACATCTACTACTATTACTCGACACATCGACCGACTCCTGCCTGCATCTAGAGTATTAAGTTCATGAAGAACAGAGTAACGCATTAAGTAAGATGACATGATGTAGAGGAATAAACTCAAGCAATATGATGTACACCCCATCTTTTTATCCTCGATGGCAACAATACAATACGTGCCTTACTGCCCCTACTGTCACTGGGAAAGGACACCGCAAGATTGAACCCAAAGCTAAGCACTTCTCCCATTGCAAGAAAAATCAATCTAGTTGGCCAAACCAAACCAATAGTTCGAAGAGAATTACAACGATATCAAATCATGCATATAAGAATTCAGAGAAGATCCAAATAATATTCATAGATAAGCTGATCATAAATCCACAATTCATCGGATCTTGACAAACACACCACAAAAGAAGATTACATCGGATAGATCTCCAAGAACATCGAGGAGAACATGGTATTGAGAATCAAAGAGAGAGAGAAGAAGCCATCTAGATATGGACATGCAGGTCTGAGGTAAACTACTCACGCTTCATCGGAAGGGCAATAGAGTTGATGTAGAAGCCCTCCGTGATCGAATCCCCCTCCGGCAGGATGCCGAAAAAGGCCCCAAGATGGGATCTCACAGGAACAGAAGGTTGCGGCAGTGGAAAAGTGTTTTCATGGATACTTCTGGTGGTTTGGGAATATATGTGAATATATAGGGCGAAGAATTAGGTCATGGTGGTCACGAGGGGCCGACGAGGCAGGGGGCGCGCCCTACCACCCTCGTGGCCACCTCATGGCTCTTCCGACTTGATCTCCAAGTCTCCTGGGTGTCTTCTTGTAACACCCACAATGTGGCTATATCTCCCATGTGTCGGGGCACGACTTAGAGGCATAGCCGCATGGTAGGTTTGTCGCAAAAGGGGTAATCTTCACACAATCCCATGTACTGAATTAGAAAGGGATAAAGAGTTAGCTTACAATCACCACTTCACACAAATACAAGTTAAAAATACATCATCCAGAATACAAACAAGGTCCGACTACGGAACCAAAATAAAAGAAGACAACCCCAAATGCTAGATCCCCGATCGTCCCAACTAGGCTCCACTACTGATCGACCGGAAAAGAAAACAAAACAACGATCAAGATCTTCATCGAGCTCCCACTTGAGTTGGGTTGCGTCACCTGCACTGGTATCATCGGCACCTGCAACTGTTTGGAAGTATATGTGAGTCACGAGGACTCAGCAATCTCATACCCGTGAGATCAAGACTATTTAAGCTTATGGGTAGGATAAGGTAATGAGGTGGAGCTGTAGCAAGCACTAAGCATATATGGTGGCTAACATACCCAAATAAGAGCGAGAAGAGAAGCAGCACAACGGTCGTGAACTAGAAGTGATCCTGAAACTACTTACGTTCAAGCATAACACAAGACCGTGTTCACTTCCCGGACTCCGCCGAAAAGAGACCATCACGGCTACACACGCGGTTGATTCATTTTAATTAAGTTAAGTGTCAAGTTCACTACAACCGGATATTAACAAATTCCCATCTTCCACATAACCGCGGGCACGTCTCTTGAAAGTTTAAACCCCGCAGGGTTGTCCCAACTTAGCCCATCACAAGCTCTCACGGTCAACGAAGGATATTGGTTCTCTCGGGAAGACCCGATCAGTCTCAGAATCCCGATTACAAGACATTTCGACAATGGTAAAACAAGACCAGCAAAGCCGCCCGATGTGCCGACAATCCCGATAGGAGCTGCACATATCTCGTTCTCAGGGCAACGCCGGATATGTCAAGCTACGAGTAAAACCAACCCTCAAGTTGCCCCGAGGTGGCCCCGCAGGTTACCTGGTTCGGACCAACACTTAGAGAAGCACTGGCCCGGGGGGGTTAAAATAAAGATGACCCTTGGGAGCGCGAATCCCAAGGGAAAAGCATAGGTGGTGGTGAGGCGAATGGTAAAACCAAGGTTGGGCCTTGCTGGAGGAGTTATATTCAAAGCGAACTGTCAAGGGGTTCCCATAGCACCCAACCGCGTAAGGAACGCAAAATCAAGGAACATAACACCGGTATGACGGAAACTAGGGCGGCAAGTGTGGAACAAAACACCAGGCATAAGGCCAAGCCTTCCAACCTTCACCAAGTATATAGGTGCATTAAAGTAAATAAGATAGAATAATGATATCCCAACAATATCCATGTTCCAACATGGAACAAGCTTCAACTTCACCTGCAAATAGCAACGCTATAAGAGGGGCTGAGCAAAAGCGGTAACATAGCCAAACAACGGTTTTCTAGGAAGGTGGGTTAGAGGCTTGACATGGCAATATGGGGGCATGATATAACAAGTGGTAGGTAGCGCGACATAGCAATAGAGCGAGAAATTAGCAAGCAAAGATAGAAGTGATTTTGAGGGTATGGTCATCTTGCCTGCAATGTTCTCGGAGTTGTCGAAAGCTTGATCCTCGTTAGCGAACTCAACAGGTTCCTCGGTCACGTACTCATCTCCTGGATCTTCCCAAGGCAAGAACACAAGCAAGGAACAAAAATCAATCACGGTGCAATGCACAAGCAACATGATGCAAAACATGGCGTGAAATGCAAGACATGATATGCAATGCATATGCGTGCTCCGGAAGGGAAAGAATGAACAAGGCATCAACTTGAAAAACCAAGTATGCCGCTTTAAAGATGAGATGATTTCGGTTGAAATTGATATAAAGATCACAGGAAACAGATGCATGGTTTGCAAATGGCAAGCATCACAAGATTGACACAAAACTGCGATTAACGGCATGATGCCATTTAGAATGCAACAAGAAACTAAGCTAATGCACTCCAACGTAGCCACAAAGCATATGGCAGTGATGTACACGAGATGCTTAACAAAACAAGAACACTGAGCTATGGCTAAATCACACAAGATCAGGTTTAAACAAGCATGGAAAAAGTGCAAAAGATATCAGCATCACAGACTTAGTGAAAATACTAACATGGCATAAGCAGCATCATGAAGCAATGTTTAGAGCAAGCAAACAACATGCTACAGGAACATATCATAGAAAAAGGCATCAAATGAATCTACTAAAAGCATAGATCAAAAGTCTCTTAGTGAACATGAGTCAAAAAGGCATAGAAGATATGATGGCACCCATGTAAACATAGCAAGTTTTATTAACAGTTTCAGACTTAGCAGAAAACAGAGTATGGCATAAACAGATTTATGAAGGCAACTTCACAAGCTCATGCCACTCACCATAAAGCATTGCATGACAATATAAGCATACCACTAGCAAGATGACATGTTCAATAAGCTAACCATGGCAATATCAAGTTCATAGGATGCATGGATCACTAACAACAACCATGGCAATATGGATTAACATGTAAACAATCTGCCAGGAACATTTTATAGCAAACGTAGAGCAAGAACAAGACATGCTAGACAACTCCATAATTGCAAACAGGGGCATGGATGGATAGAGCATAACCACATGATCAAAACATCCTTACTGAAGTAACTCAAAAGAAGCATGGATATCACTGTAGCATCAAGTTTACATGGCATCAAAATAACAGCAGGAAAAGGACTTAGCAAAATCCTAAGTCCCTGAAAACAGAAACATCATGAAGCCTAGTTTGCATGCTTGTGCTAGTCACTAAATAGATCACAAAAATACAAGACAAGCACCTATGCAAATATGGCATGATGTAGTTCAAAACACATGTAGACCTCATGCTCATATGATGCACATATATGATGCAACAAAAATGACAAAACCTCATAAACTGATAAGTACCAGCAGCTAACATTTTATAGCACTCTTGCATCAAAGAAAATGGCATCATAATGAACATGAACATGCATGGAAATGCTTCTATCATGAAGAGCTGAACGAGACGTACAAATTGATATATCATATGCATTATTTGGAGCTACGGCCACCGAGATATGACATGATGAACAAGTGCATATGATGTTAGGATTTCAAGACTTGGTACAATTTAGACCTCTCGGGGAAATTGGACGGAGCGGTACGGGATGGCTCGGTGCAGGCCGGGGCAGTGGCATTTGGATTGGGGGAGTGGTGGATCTCGTCCCACTCCCCAGATCCGGCGACGAGGCGGCGGCTCCGGCGATGGTCGGCGACGAGGAGGCAGCGGCGCGACAAGGAGGAGGCCGCTGGGCCGAGCGGGACAGCGCCAGATGCGGGTGGCGGCGCGCGGGCATGGCGGAGTGCGGGTGGCGGCAGGGTTGGTCCGGCCGGCGGGCGGCGGCCAACGAGGCCATGGCGGCGGATGACGCAGTCGCCGATGGGCGGAGGTCGCCGTAGACGGTGGATCTGGGCGGCGGCTACCGGATCCAGCAGATCCTAGCCCGATTTGGCCGCAGCGGGGCAAGGCGGCCGGTGGCAGGCGTGGCGCGAAGTCCGACAGAGGTCCGGCAAACAGGCGGTGTCAGGCGGCGGTGAAGGTCGCCGGCAGCGAGCGGTGCAGTGGAAGGGAGCCGGGCGCACGCGGCGGGGCGAGCAGGACGCTCGGGCGACGGACGGGCTCGGGCGGGCCCCGCTTGGGCTCCGCGGGCCAGTGGTGGTGGAGGGGAGAGAGGGGGCCGGTGGAGGACACGTGGTGAGGTGGGATTGGCTGCGGGGGAGGGCAGACACATCCGGTCGCCAGGCGGACATGTCCGGCGGCGCGAGGAGTGGTGGATCTAGGGTTCATCCGTGAAAATTCGGAGGGGATCACATATTTATAGGTAGAAGGAGGTGGGAGTGTCCAAATGAGGTGCAGTTTTCGCCCACACGATCATGATCCGATGATGGAGGACATGGAAGTAGTTTAGATGGGTTATTGGGCTGTTTTGGAGGGGTGTTGGGCTGCAACACACAAGATGCTTTTGCGGTTACCCGGTTAAACATTGGAGCATCAAACAGCCTCCAAATGGAACGGAATTTGACAGGCGGTGTACCAAGGCCACTTGGCAAATCTCGGCCCATTCCGAGAACGTTTAACACCCATTCACGAAAAGAGACAAGAAGGGTGCGCCGGTGCATGTGGGAGTGTCGGATTGCGAAACGGACAATGAGGAAAATGCTCAGATGCATGAGACGAACACGAATGCAAATGCGATGCACATGATGACATGATATGAAATGCATGACATGAACAAAATGCAAAATGAAGACAAAACCCAGCCACGAAGGGAATCTCATAACTTAAAGCCGAAAATGGCAAGAGTCGGAGTTACAAATATGGAAAGTTGTATCCGGGGCGTTACACTTCTGGTCCAAGAAAAATCATCGGGAAGGTTTTATTCCGTTTGGACTCCGTTTGGTATTCCTTTTCTGCGAAACTCAAAAACAAGGAAAAACAGAAACTAGCACTGGGCTCTAGGTTTGAAAGTGCGCTATATCAACTAGAGGGGGGTGAATAGGCGATTTTCACAAATTCGTCACTGAGGAATTTCAGGGTGAGGAAATTCCTAGGCAACGAACTACTTAGCAGCTGAATAAGTACTCGGATGCAAACATAACAGAGTAGTAGCACAGTCATCATGAAGATATGAAAGACAAGCACAAAGTATAAGAAGCGTAAACACAGGATAAGCAGGCTGAAGACAAACTGACTGAAGAAAATGAACTGAGGAAATTGAGAATGTCTTCAGTCAAAGTATTCAAACAGTAACAATCGGGTACAACAACATAGTAATGAGGAAATGAAAGGGTTGAGGAAATAGAACAAGTTAGCTCGGTGAAGACAATGATTTGGTAGACCAGTTCCAACTATTGTGGCAATCATACGTCTGGTTGAAGCGACTAGGTATTTAAACCTGAGGACACACAATCCTCACCGTATTCTCCTTGAGCTAAGGTCACACAGACCTCGCCCAATCACTCATGGTAAGTCTTCAGGTGACTTACAAACCTTCACAAACTCGGTCACTCGGCGATCCACAATTTCCTCTTGGATGCTCTAGACCATGACGCCTAACCGTCTGGAAGATGCACAGTCTTCAAAGGTAACAATCCTCGGTTTCACACAGGAACAATCTCTTCAGTGATGTTCAATCACTTTGGGTTTGTAGGTGTTTGGTTTGGGGTTTTGGGTTTTTCCTCACTTGATGATTTTCGCTCAAAGTCCTCGGAGGATGGGATGCTCTCAATGACAAGTGCCAGTTTTTCGCAGAGCAGCCAACTAGCTAGTGGTTGTAGGGGGAGGATATTTATAGCCTAGGGAGCAGCCTAACATCCTAAGACATAAATTCCCTTCAATGATATGACCATTAGGTGGGTAGATATTTTGGGACAGCTGGCACATAGCACAGCAACGGTCGGAAATTTGGCTATCAAATTCCTCAGGGCTATCATGTTCCTCACTTGTAGGCAATCCGCACTTGCGAATTCCTAAATCCTCAGTCAAAACAAATTCCCCAAAGACCAGAATATCTTCGTCCACTTCTGCAGGATGCTGCTAACGCGACACTACGATCAGAGACCCTTCGACGAAACTATGTGTGATGCCATAATCGCAAACGGTGGTGTAAAATAATCGCCAAAAAAGGTGCAAAACGTTTGTGATGGAGGATGCATCAAACACGGTTTAGATTTTAGTTGCGTGTGCGATGCAGGGCATACGGTTCAGCTCAATTAACCATTTGCTATGAGGAGGACCAAAAGAAACGGGCAACCAGATGAAGGTGTGTGCGATGTATAGCATACAATTCACTCGGATGAACTGTTTGTGATTAGGAAACAGAAAAGAAACAGTCATCCAGATCAAAGGTGTGTGCAATATATGACACGCAGTTCACTTGGATGAACTGTTTGCATTGAGACATGAGAATAGAAACGGTTCAAATGAACAAGATGTGTGTGATACGAGGCAAATAGGTCTGTAATCGGAAACGTGTGCGAAGATTGATAACAACATAGAAAATTATTGCTAACAAGTCATGTGTGTTGTGAGCAAACGATTGCTGGTATACAATTGTGAGTGATTCTTGAAAACATCACCGACGGGTTCCATTGTTTAGTCTGTGTGCGATGTGATTTTCTTTGTCTGCACGACATCTACGCTATGTCTACAGAGCATCAACATATATACTTAAAAGGACAACATTGCATAACCAAATTAAGCATACAATTACACAAGTGACTACACACATAACATTTCCACACACCAAAGAAAGCAATTACATGCATACTAAAGTAGGAGAAACGAGGATCTAATCATCTACTTATTGTTGCGACGACGCTTGCCATTGCTCTACTTCCGGCTGGATCCCTAGCCGTTTTGGGGAAGGAGGGACTTCCTCATGTCAACGATCCGCCTGTACATGTCGTAGCTCATGTACGCCTCCTTGGCCGCGTACACGACATGAGCTTTGTCGAGTTTCTCCATCCAGGCCGAGTGCCAGGCACACTTGTCCTTGTTGCATGAATCCTTCATGTCTCTGTAGTAGGGGTCGATGATGGCCTCGGCAAGGTGAACCAGTGAGTCCTTCTCACGCTTCTTGCTGCCCCTGATCTTGTATTGGCCCAGGATGTTGACAAGATTCTGGTAGGTGATGCCTGAATTCTCGAGCGCCTTTACATCGTAGGTGATGTCCACCGTAGCGAACATGTAGTGGGGGCTGTTGACAAACCTGGCAAAATGCTCGCAAGGCCTTGTGGCCAGGCAGTAGTGGTAGATGAGGACGTGGTGGCGCACGCACATCTGGGAGACGGCAACCTTGGGATGAGACCCGGCACGAGCGCGGGTGTACTCGAGGTTGAACCCGACCACCTTGTACTTCTCCTCGGCAAGCAACAGCTCCATGATATGGATGGAGTGCTCCACCCAGACTGAGTCATTGGTGTAAACCACCGAGAGGTCCATGAACCTTCTATTGGTGTCCACCACGGCACGCATGGTAAACTGCTGGTCGTCGTCGGCAGCCGCTCAGAGCGCCATTGGAGCCGCACAAGATACCCACTAAGAATTCCTTGTGGTGGGTGTGCTTCTTGCAACGGTGGGGCGCGATCGAAAGGTTGAATAGACACAAGGGTAGGTTAAATGACTGTTGTAACAAATGGGGGCCGGCCAGCCTATAATCGTCACGTCTTGTCATGACGTTCATAGCGGAGGATTCCAGAATCCAGTGCATGCTTGACAACACCGCAACCCAGTCGTGGGCTCGAAGAGGCACCATATGTATCGTCGGTGAGCCTGTTCCCGCGCTACCGCGTTGTTTACCGTGCAAGCTTTCCGCCCGGCTAGTTTGGCCACGTGTCGGCTAGAAGAGGGACAAATTGTGGGCGTTTATTGGCAAAAAGCTTTGTAAAAACAAAGTGTGTTGAATGACATCGGTCATAAGTTTAGCCTTGGGTGATGAGGTCAAAGTTACACAGAAGGGTTATGATGGACACTCGAGTGCGTTAATTAATTCCGCGCTCTACAGTGCACACGGTGGAAGAAACCAACTATGTGCAATAATGTCGAAGATCGTAGTTGAGTTAGCTATACAGATCGTGTGCTGTGAGATCGAGAAGGTAAACTGATTTGAGAATGGTTAATAAAGTCTAAGACCATTGCATATTAGGGTCAAAATAGTGCTAGCAATATACGAGTCTCATATGATGCCATTTCAACGATTGTACCACAAAAGCTCGAAATGTTACAAGGTTCAAATTCCAGAGTTATATGGCTCAAATTCGAAGATTACAAGGTTCAAACTGATTTTAGAAATGAAATTCAGCTCATCAACTACAAACGCTCGCACTGATGCGCTGAACATGGATATCAGAGAGGTTCAAACTAATATCACCGCTTCTAAGTCTGGCTTTGAAACCTCACAATTTTTGCAAAGGGGTCAGCCACTAAGAAGTCATGTATGGGGTTGACCCAATGACTTCTAATTACTCTATCATTTGAAGTTCCAAAATGAAATTCAGCATTTTTGGAGCCTACTCCATTCTGCCGCAGGCGCCGGCTCTGATAAACAAACCATTCATTTTTGCAAAATAAATGTAGGGCAAACCTCATTTCCTTCATCACCCTTGCTCTGAGAACAAAGAACCTGGCGAATATCATCTCCGGTAAGGTCCCTCGATAGGAGTTCGAAGTAATTTCTGAGAGATGCAGATCTAGGCATTCGACGTGATTGTTATATTGTATCACATTATCCACCACTGGGCCTAATCTTATCTGCAAAAGAAGAAAACATGTTAGTGCCTACATGCAGTTTTGAACATTACTACAGGCCTAGCTATTTGGTTTGCACGATTTGTAAAATGCACTAACATGCCATCTTCGATCGACATGATTACCATGGGCATTTGATTACATTCTAGAAAAATGTAGCCTTCTTCACAAGAGGTTGGAGTGGATGAGAAGTTCCCTAAGAAAAGTAGTACAAATGAATCCAAAGGAGAAATCCTTATTGATTGTAACCATATGGATCAAGCAACCAATATGGGGGGGCATGTATGTACTGAAATCCTCCAAAAGAACCTTCAGAAATCGTAGTACATTGTCATTGTAAACTTGGAAAAAGGTGTCACAAATTGAACTCCCTTATGGTTTACATTTAACAGGAAAGGAACATCACCTCGATATATAGCTTCTCCAGGCACGGAAAGCTTCTCAGGAAACTAACAACTTGCTCCAGGTCGGGCCCGATAGATTCTAGTGCCAAGACGTTCACTATGCGCAGTTTCGGGGTCAAGCTTGTCGGAATCATTTTCTGAATGACAGATGAACAAACATCTTCAAAATTAGAAATAATGTTAATTTGTAGAAGGAGAGGTAGAAGGCGGTTGTTGTACCTAAACGGGTGTGGATCCAATAACAAGTTCGGAGTATTTGTCAGACAAGTAGCCCACCACTGTCAATTTCGGTGCAGAAATGACATTGATTCTTATTGGACCTTCTTGATCAACTACAAGTAATCTCTCAAGTGCAGGTGTGTCCTGGATGACCATACCGTGGTCCACCTTTTGTGATGTCTTCCTGTCGCACCAGCAACACTCATAAATAGTCCAGAGAGTCATGGAGGTGATGTGGAAGGTACTCAACCCATTGATTGCCTGAAGACGAAGGAACTCGAGTGCAGTACAGCCACGGAGCAGGCGCTCCATGTCACCCTTTAAGAGGCAGATGGCGATGAGCTCGAGGTGCTTTAGTCGTGGTAGAATAAGAGTGGACGCGTCATTGAGGGCGGGAAATGGCAGTTCCTGAACTTGGCGACGTGCAGCATGGGCGTGAGGCGGAGTGCGGATGTTGGCAGCGACCGCATATGACCATCATCAAAAGTGAGCTCCTCGAGCTGATCTAGGGCGGGGGATCGAAACCGGTCGTCAAGTTTGGCTTGGTCCTTGCCGTTGGAACAGAACTTGCCCATTCTAAGGCCTTTGGTTGGGCCAAGGTGGCTGCCAAGGATCTTGGAGAATGCATCCAAGCTTTTGCGATAGCCATGGCAGAGCTCGTGGGTGTCGATGAGGTTGAGAGGGCTGGAGTTCCATAGGGGGCGCCACCGCCGGGAAAGGAGGGTTGTCCGCGCCCCATATTTGATTGGGAGCAGGGAGATGATGACTCTCAACATATCATTAGGGAGGCTGTTGATTAAGTCTAAGCCTGCTGGAGTCGCTTGCGGTTCTAGCTTGCCCCACCTCTGCTTGTTGGCAGCCTCGTTCTCCACCTCTGGAGTCTCCTTGTCAGCGGCACTTTCTGATAGAAATGGGAGTACAGGGAATATTTAGTTAAAACAGGGCAATAGAAAAGTGTATTGGTAACTAGAAGTTATTAGGTAGGAATATAGTAAGAAAAGAGAATAACAATTGGTTGCTTAAATACTACACAATTCATTTGACATTGCTGGGTAAGTCAACATATGCAGATAGTTGAAAAGAAAACTTACTTCGAACAAAGTCTGCACGGTTGATTTTGCCGGGGAAGTTAGCATATATCTCATGACCAGGCCCTTCTATGTGCAATGCAATTTTAGTGCCAGCTTTCAGTACATAAAACATTGCAATTTCATTCCAAAAGCCAGTGCCAAAATAGGAGTCACCACGTTCATCAAGTCTTATAGTAGCAACGAATGTAAATCCATGGTTTGTGTGCAGTATGACATTCGTGGATCCTTGATGTATGTAAAGGGAAAAATTGTGCACTACATAATCTGTTGCATAGAGAGGGATGTCCTGCGGAAAATGGTAGGATTGTTAAAGAAAATATGGTAACATGCAAATATGGGCCCAAATTGAAAGAACTATACAGTAGTTGAAATTAAAGGACAAAAGTCTATAATTAAACGGATAGGGTAAACATGATGTCATGGAAATATGAGAGTAATCGAAAGAACAATACATCATTAATTTGCCTAATATAGAAAGAAGAGGGAGAAAGTCCCCTTTGACGTATATGGTGCATGTGGCACCTTTTATCCAAATGTAGCAATATTTAGATTATGTTAAGGAAAGTAGGCCATGCCAACCGATTTAGGGTGAGATTGAACATACCGCGTGCGTCCTCAAGTTATCTGGTACGATGAGATGGAATCTCTGGCGGCGGTCACCAAGTCCTAAAGTGTCGGCGCACTGTACATTCTATGAATGAAAGAAAACCCTCAAATTAGCTTGAATAAAAATGAATTCACGGCAATTTCCGCCAGGTGATTAAAGGAGGCAGATGAACTGGGATAAGAGATGAGATCATATCTCGTTAAACTAGTTACCCTGTCGTCCATGAGAAAGAACCCTCAGTACGGTAGATTCCCCAACCGAGCGGAGCTGGGCCGACCGCGAGCAGCGTCGAGAAAGTCGATGGCGATAGGCGGCGGCAAGCGGAAGTGGCGAAATGCGGTGGGCTTTGCCGGCAGCCTGGCGGTGGCGGCAGGCATCGACTAAGTGTTTACCACCACGATAGGCGAGCCATGGCATAGACGCGGAGGATCTTGTGCAGGTGTGAATGGGGAACGTATCAGAGGGGCCGAGGGGGTGGCGGGCGGGGTGAGGGTTTTTGTGATGTGGGGATGGTGAGGGTTTTCTTTTTTCTTTTTTGAATTGGGTGGTGAGGGTTTTCTGTCCCACAATGAATTTTTGGGGCGACGGTTTGCTAGAGTGAACCATGTGTAATTGACGCAACATGCAAAATAAAAGTCACTGCACACGGTTCCAATTTTGGGAACCCTGTGTGATTGATGTACTACCTCCGTCCTTGTTTATTGGTCCCCCGTTGTAATTTTTACCAAAATTTGGCAAAATATTTAACATACTTAGACATAGATAATAAGCGTACACATAGATAAGCATAGTTCAACCATAAGTAGTACATAGTTCAACAGTATTAAGCATACTCAAGCATACATATATAGTTCCATCCATCCCACATCTCATCTCACAGGCCGGCATGGTCCTGAAGCTTCTCCAGGTACTCGGCGTACGCGCCGTGCGCTACCCTGCGAGAATACTTCTGCTTGAAGGAGCCAACGGCCCGTCCTCTTGCATGCGCCAGAACACTTAGATACGCATCATGAAGCTTCTGGTTGCAAAATGGGCATCCATAGCCGCCATTCCAGGTCCTAATACGCCTGTTATGAATTCCCGCATAAAGCTCCCTCAGGATTTTCCTGTTGTACCTCCTCTGGACATCTTCATCCTCGTTGTCCACATCGTCAGACAACACCTATACAAATAGTAAAACACTTTTGGCATCAAATCAATGATAACATGTCGTGAAGTAGTATCAGGAATTTATGGCTATTTATTTATACATATCCAGAGATTATGGTTCGATTTTTAAGTGTGGTCGTCTATGTACAGACCAGTCTTGAAGAAAATAATGGCACAAACATATGCAGGTCATTGAAAATCAATTGTCAATCCCTGGCTAGGAATTATTAGCACGAACACTAACCCTAGTCGGATTACTAGTAGAAATCATTTCCACAGATGAAACAACTAATCACTTATCACCTGCACCATTCAAACAATCAATACAATACACGGATCTAACGAGACTTACTCAGATTTCATGGATTGGGAGAACATAACCATAGGATTTCTATTCCAAAAGTGGGGAGGCAGGAGTAACCAGAGAAACCCTATGATCTATTTGACACATAAATGGGTATAGATGACTAACCAGCTGTCCGCCGTTGTCGGAGTGGTCGTCGGAGTCATCGCCGGAGTTGTCGTCGGAGTCATCGCCGGAGTGATCGTTGGAGTCGGTGTGGAACTGCGCCTCCGGCTGTGGAAGCTCGACACCATCGACGATGTCAGGGTGCAGCGATAACTCATCGGCGGTGACGGCAACCTCTGTCTCCATCTCCACGCCGTGCTCCGGTGCTTTAGCAGCCCCGGCGTCGCCACTCCCTCCGATGAGGCGCTTCGGCGGCATCCTCATACACTGACGGCTTTGAGGACTGAGAGCAGCGTTGAGGATGCAAGCGGAGAGAGAGGATTGTGTGTGTGTGTCGGTGTGCTGGGAACGGGGGTCCCCAGACTTGCCTTCCTGCAGCCCATGGCGTGGCTCTACGAGCGGGCCCGTATCACCCATCTTCACCAGCAAGCAATCAAGACCCTCGCGAGGGGCCAGGCCTCACGAGGCAGACAACACAAGACCTCCTCGGGAGCGGCCTCACCAAGCTGGCTTGCGAGGGGCGGAGAGTTCAAGGTGAGGCAAACCTCATGAGGTTTGAGTGACGTGAGCCATGACGACCAAGGCAGGCAGGCGCCAGCGCGGACAGTGTCCTTGTTTCCTCTTTGGTGCTAAGGGAGCAAGCGCAGACGCAGAGTATCGAGGCGTCAAGCAAAGGTTTCCATATTGGTGCAACGAGACCAAGACTAGCGGGACGGCAGGATGGAGGTCACCGTGGAGCCCAAGACGGCGTCACCACGAGAGCCTTTGGCAGGCGAAGACTTCTTTTGTCAGGATAGCTTGTACTACTGTCCCCTTTCAAATTGGCCGTTGTGGGATCCCTTCCCGCTCAATATTTGGGAAGAGGACCAGGGCCTCTATAAATGGGACTAGCCACCACCGTAGCTAGGGGAAGAGATCGACCTCATCTTAGACTAGAACTAGAGCATCCGAGAGGGATCCAGATCTGATGTCGATCCTCAACCACACATCCACCAAGCACAAGAACACCTCTCCTCAGGAGGCTGTTCTTCCCCTTGTACTGTTCATCCTCAGCCCAAGAGGCAATCCACCACCACACTGGAGTAGGGTATTACACCACAACGGTGGCTCGAACCAGTATAAACCTTGTATCCCTTGTGTTGCAAGTTCATCGAGTTAGTCCGTGAGATCTTAGCTAACCTAGGACGTGGATCGGTAGGGGAAAGATCTTCGCGCGCACCCCAGTGTTCGAACCTTGAGGGTTTTGCCGGAACTCGTGATCCGACATTTGGCACGCCAAGTAGGGGTGCGCCGGAGCTCTCCTCCCACCAGCCGATTCGCTCGTTGATCTTTTGGCGCCACGCAGCTCCGATGTTAGGCAACTCGAGGACCAACGCCGACCGCTGGGCAGCCTGGCCGGCCTGTACGGCGCTACCATCCCAGGAAGACCACAACCCCGCGCCTCAGGCGGCACGCGCACCGCCAAACACCGCGGGGCGTGGGCGGCGCAGTAACTCACCCTCTGCTCTTACTCCCCAACAGACACAAGCTGCTACAAGGGCCGCAAGCCACGCCGCGGTGATGGAACTACACACCAGGAGGGAGCAGGCAAGCATGCGGGCCGCGCTCACAATGGCACGGGAGTTGTTTCGGTGCCGACTGATGGAGAGCGCCCGAGATGCACTGCTGGAACGCATCGCCGAGCTACTAGACGCGGCAGCCGCGGGAGCACTGCCCTTCTGCTACCAGCTCATGCCCCAGGCAGCGGCAGGATCCCACGGCGGGCCTCGCCGCACCCGCGTACCCCCAAGTGCGCCCGGGGGCTTCGTCGACACCAGCACGATCCACGGCGCAGGGCGCCCCCTCGCACCCGCACCACCTCAGATGGGTGCGGGCACGAGCGTCACTCCACACGGCCCCGGTGAGGCGCTACCCCACCATCCTCATGACGGCGTCATGAGTCAGGTGACATGGAGCGTGGGGCACTACGACGAGGCCTTCGGAGCAAGGGCCTCAGAGGCCTACGTGCCCCGCATGATGAACTAGGAGTACGGGCCAGAAGATGACCCCGGCTCGTTCCTCGAGCCGGGCTGGGAAGAGGAGGCGCTAGGAGCTGAGGCCTTCCAAGAGCCGCCAGAGAGACCCGCCAACCGCGCCGTCGACAACAGCTATAGGGTACCACTAATCTCCCAGGGGCATGCTTATGCTAACCATGAATCGCAAGTGAACCAGGTCACAACGCCAGGCGACGGTTCCGGCGCGGTGGTATCCGTCTCGCTAGAAGAGGCTCGCTGGGGGCTGCTTGGGAGGGGCCAGGAGCAAGGCCCCTCCCCGCATCGCGCGGAGCAAGGCAATGCCCAGAGGTAGGCCCTCTACCGGGGTGGCGACGGCGACCCTTCCCCCGGAAGAGGACCCGTGGTCGCCGAGGGCGCCACTAGCATCCATTTTGCCCTCCTTGGGCCGTCCTGGTTTCCGGTCGTCCCAGCGGTGGTAGGGGGTGGCGCAAGGTGGGGCCCTCGTCAGGCGATATGAAGTAAGGCTCACGCCTATGAAGATCGCCGCCCGTGGAACTCTCACGTAATAACAAGTGGGGCTGTACATGTCCCAGAGTCTCAGGAGTGCCACCCTCGGGCCTCGGGGGCTCCTTCCCACGCCTAGTGGAAGTACTTAGCTCCGCGCTGGTGAGAAGACGTCGAAGACTAGACTAGGTGCCGAACGCGGCAATTTGCTTTGGATCTCTTTTCTGTAACTCTGCCTTCTGGATTTGGATTTAAGTTGAAGTTGAGTTTTCGTTTGATGCGCGCGGGCGGATGCCTTTTTCTCGTTCGAGCTATTTCTCGCAGCCTGGTTCTTGCCTTATTTCGGAGTTCACGCCTGTTGCTCCCCCCTCGCGGGCCCCTCGCTAGCGGGGCTGGGCGCAACCGTGCCATGCACGTGTCGCACCGTGGCTGGCGCTCTCTTATCACGCTGCCCCCTCGGGCGTGTCGGCGAATTCCTCGAGAGCTTCCAGAAGCTCACAATCTCTTGAGAGAGTTTTGGGCTCGTCTAGGCTAAGGTAAACCGCAACAGCAACCTTGCCCCAGCATACGTGAGTTCGTGAAGACACAAATTCAATTCAACCTAAAGGGATAGAGGTAGTAGTATATTTACATGAGGGGCTCCCCCTCCCAAAATGCTCTTACAACCTCTGGGGCCGCGCCCGAGCTTCTACGTGCAGGGCAAACAGGTGAGAAGCACGGAATCAGTCGGACAGATCGCTCGCCGCGTCCCCAATATCACCCTCGGATGCGTCACTGGCATCGCTGCCATCATCGTTGGCATCACCATCACCTCCCTCGGCGCCGCCATCGCCATCATAAACCACGTCGCCTTCGTCCGCCGCGACTACCACCCCGTCGTCATCAGAAGTGAAGGCCCTGACCAGCGCTTCCACGTTGTCTTCAACCCATCGTGCCAGGTCACCCCGGATGGCTTCAGGTACGAGAGCAATGGTGGCGTCAAAATCGAAGTTGGGATCGGCATTCTGGAGATGGCTGAAGACGTGGGAGAACACGCACCCGAGCAGGCTGCGACTCCTCTCTTCAACAAGATGGCGAGCCCTCTCAGAACAGTTCTGCAGGCGCGTCACCACGTCGACGAAGAAGCGGAGGTGGCTGGCATAGTCGTTAGCGTGGGGATGAGGAGCATTCTCATCACAGATATGGCCAAGGGCGGTGTTGGCCCAGTTCCTGAGGTCCTAGAGCATGGGAGCGTGCACGCGCTCCAACATCCGCCGCTGAAGCACTTCTTGCCTGTTCTGCTGCGCAATGGACACGGTGTCGGCGACCCGCTGCCGAAGAGGGAGCAGCTCGGTGCGGGCGGAGGCTAGCTCAGCTGCATCGAGGACAGGGTGGCTGCGGCGGCCTCCTCGCGCCGCTCTACCTCGACCAACCTGGACTTGAGGGCAGTGGTCCTACCTACAGCCTCAACCTCTGCGAGCTTCAACTCCAGGCCGAACTTATCTTCAAGACCCGCGTGAGCCTCGGCCACCCGGTGATCAACCTCCTCCTGGGTCCTGGCCTCGCGTGCGCCAACGGCATCCTCCGCTTGGGCGACTTGACGCTCCCTCGTTTCCAGCCGCTCAAGTTCAAGGCTGCGCTCCACGGCTTCTAGCGCCAGCGCTTCCTCACGCCTCCGGACCTCTTCCTCTTCGACGGGCGTCCCTCTCATTGACGCCAGGATGGCTTTACGCGCCTCCACCTACTGCTCCATGGAGGTGTTCCGGGCTTGGAGCTCCCACGAGCATTCCTCCGCGGCCTCGCGGTGGCGGTCAGCTTCCCGAGCTTCTTCCAAGGCTCGGGAGCAGTCTTCGCGCGAGGTCGCGAGGGATGCCTCAGCCTTCGCATTATCAAGCTTGCGCTGGTGGCGCCCGAGGTTGATGGCCACCTTCAGCTTACGCCGATCCTCCACCAGCCGAAGGCCCTTGACCATGAGGCGTGCGTCCACATCCTCGAGTTCTTCACCAAGCCAGTTCATCGCGCCCATTTCCTCCTGAAAGAGCTCGCGGCGGACAACGCTCCCTTCTCGCGCCGACTCGAGCATGCTGCTAACTCCGTCCCCCTCCACGGGGACAGCAGATGGTGCCCGAAGCGACTCGCTTCCTTCCAGCAGGGGGCTGGTGCCCGCCCATTTGCTGGCCGGGCCTCACAAGGGGCCCGAGCGAGTGAAGGCCAACCGCTCGAAGAAGACCCCAGGATCGAGGCCAACCAGTCGCCATCCACGACCAGGGAAGGAGCCCTTGGTACGCTTGCTGTGCTCCAAGCAAGGCCACGAAGAAGGGCCGACAAAGGCGCGAACTCAAGATACCTTGACGATGGGCCGACTCCCACGGTTGGCTCCACGCCGTGGGAAGCGCACGAGCCTACGGCGCTCGAGTTTGGTGGGGGAAGCGGGGCGAGAGGAAGCTGCTTCTCAGGAGATTTCGCGGCCTTGGCAGAAGGGGTCCTGAGGAGACAATCGTCAGGAAGGAAAGCAACACGCAGAAGATGACCAAGTTGAGGTACTTACTCATCAACAGTGATGTACTTCCTCTGTTTTAACGGTCCAAAGGTGCCGCTGCTGCAGCTCGGGGACCCCTTCCTCTTGCGGAGTTCTTCGAAGTCCACGCAAAGCCAGCTGAAGCGCTGGACATGGCGGCCGATGCGAGGCGCAGCTGGAGAAGTGCTCGAAGGGGCAGCCTCAGCAGCACCAAGCTGAGGGGAGCTATCCGGCTCTGCCTTGCAGTGACTCGCCGAGGCCTCAGAAGCCCCGGCCTCATGAGACGCGGGCTGCGTCGCCCCTTCAACCGCTGCCCCAGGACAAGAGTCACAAGCCCCCGAGGTCGACGCCTCGGGAGCCCTAGGCGGCATCAGCATCTCGGCGCCTTCACTATCGGCCCCCAGCAATGCTTCCCCCCCCTGCATCCACACTTGGGGCGAGCTCGACGCCAGCGTCAAGGAGAGGGACCACGACGATGGGGTTCTCACAGGGCCCCACAAGGCCGACTGGCCACAGCCCCCACTCGTCAATGGAGGGCATCCGCTCCATGAATGTCATCTTGTTTGAGCAACGGTACAAAGGGCAACTCCTCGGCAAGTCGTCTCGAAACGGGACGCCTATCAGGACCTCAAGCACCGTTCGCCGCGCCTCAAGGGGGAGCCCAGACTCCTAAAGTCTCATGTGGTCCTGGCTACTGAACAAGGCCCACATTGGCCGGGAGTGGCATTGGAGCAGAGCGATTCGGCGCCGGATGAACTCCTTCACCACCATGGGCGCAGTCACGCCAAGGTCTTTGAGCCACCTCAACCTGAGCCAGACGGAGACAAGGCACGGATCGGCGAGCCTTCGGTGGCACCAACCGGAGTTAGGAATGGCGGGCCCTGACGGAGAGGAGAGCAGGGGGCTGAGCACTTCGGCATCGACGAACACCCACCGTGTCCAAAACTCGCTTGTGGATGGTGGAAGTTCGAAGTCAATCCCATCGCCGGCTGTCACCGCCATGGCTTGAAAGCTCAGGCATTCGGAGCTCTACCGAGGATGAATCAGGTGCAACAAGAAGAAGTGGCGGAGAAGAGCCACGGAAGGAGCAATGCCTACCATGGCCTCACACACAAAGGCGAAGACGGCAAGAAGGGTCACGGATTGGTGATCAAGGTGCAGCATATGGATCTAATAATGGGCAAGCACTGCGTTGAAGAAGGCGGAAAAGGGAGGAACCAAGCTAGCCCAGAGGGCATCAATGAAGAACGGGACCTCGGTGACCGCCCGATCGACGCGAGCTCGAGATGCAGGCCATGCCGCCGTCTCCCCCCCCACTCGTTGAAGCTGGAGGCGAGCATGGGCTCACCTTGTCCATGTCCTCTTGGTTGAGCACCAGCGACCTACCAACGGCGGGCTCAATGGCCGGGGGCGGAGCAGTGAAGGACAGAGGCTTCTTCCCCTTATCAGCTTGCTTTGGCGCCATGGCAATGGAGTGGGTAGAGCTCAGGTCAGATTGGAAAGGGGAGCAGGGCCTCGGGGAAGCAGAGAAATTGGGGAAGTATGGCACCAGCGATGGAAGAATAACGGTGTAGGCTACGGTGGCCGCCTAGCCAGGCAGGTTTCAAGGTAGCGGGGGGGGGGGAACAGAGGCGCCCATGTCCAATCAACCGCCACACGTCGACCCAGGCCGCAGGCTATTGGGGCCCGCGGCGCTTCGCCCTTGACCCTTGGCTTCGACTCGAAGCCAAGCCCGAGCGCGCCTTGGGCCCCGGGGCTATTGTCGGTGTTCGGGGAATGGGGGTCCCTAGACTTGCCTGCCTGCGGCCCACGACGTGGCTCTGCGAGCGGGCCCGTACGGCCCATCTTCACCAGCAAGCAATCAAGACCCTCGCGAGGGGCCAAGCCTCACGAGGCAGACGACACAAGACCTCCTCAGGAGCGGCCTCACCAAGCTGGCTCGCAAGGGGCGGAGAGTTCAAGGTGAGGCAAACCTCATGAGGTTTGAGTGACGTGAGCCATGACGACCAAGGCCAGACATGCGCCAGCGCGCATAGTGTCCTTGTTTCCTCTTTGGTTCTAAGGGAGCAAGCGCAAGCGTGGAGTACCGAGGCGTCAAGCAAAGGTTTGCATATTGGTGCAACGAGACCAAGACCAGCGGGACGGCGGGACGGAGGTCACCGTGGAGCCCAAGACGGCGTCACCACCAGAGCCTTTGGCAGGCGAAGACTGCTTTTGTCAGGATAGCTTGTACTAGTTGTCCCCTTTCAAATTGGCCATTGTGGGATCCGTTCCCGCTCAATATTTGGGAAGAGGACCAATGCCTCTATAAATAGGACTAGCCACCACCGTAGCTAGGGGGAGAGATCGACCTCATCTTAGACTAGAACCAGAGCATCTGAGAGGGATCCAGATCTGATTCTGATCCTCAACCACACATCCACCAAGCACAAGAACACCTCTCCTCATGAGGCTGTTCTTCCCCTTGTACTGTTCATCCTCAGCCCGAGAGGCAATCCACCACCACCACAGTGGAGTAGGGTATTACACCACAACGGTGGCCCGAACCAGTACAAACCTTGTGTTCCTTGTGTTGCGAGTTCGTCGAGTTAGTTCGTGAGATCTTAGCTAACCTAGGACGTGGATCGGTAGGGAGAAGATCTTCATGCGCACCCTAGTGTTCGAACCTTGAGGGTTTTGCCGAAACCCGTGATCCGACATTTGGCGCGCCAAGTTCGTGAGGATGAGGGTGCGGCCGCTCGGGTGCACCATTAATATGGAGTAGTGGGATTAGTGGGAGAGAGGCGAGCGGCGGTTAAACTGATGGCTCGCCTCCCGATGAGCCTGCACACCGGACTGCTAGCATGCCTACCAAAGTTTCACACGGCTACTCACACGCCTCCCGATGACACTGCGCAGCGAGCACGCCTCCATCAATTCACACACCTGCACACATGCCCCCCCCCCCGTCTGCCTGCATGGCGGACACATCTCGTCAACTCACGCCTGATCGCACGCCACACGGGTCGCGCGACGGCATGTATATTGGTTTTCTATTTAGATGATTAATGTTGCCGCTTTATTGCTTAACCAAAGCATGGCACGTATCCATTGTTGGTCTAACACTCAAGGTTCGAATAAATAATCCATTTGGGATATTGGTTCCCAATTATTAATAATCTCCCGTATGTAATGAGATAAAGATTACATCAAAACTGGTCTCAAATTTGACCAAAAAGTACAATGCCACTTTGTATTGGTGTACATATGACAACACGATAAGTTTCATGAACTTCAAATAAGTTTTGGATGTACTAGAATTTAAAAATCAAGATTCTCAATGTTTGAAATTTGTTGCACGGGGAGTAAACATGCAGCCAGTGAGACACATGTGTTTTTGCAATCCATTGTCACGTGTGCATGTAGCTCAAATTTGATTTTTGCACATTATACTCGTAGAAAATCAATCAGTCAATGTACTATAACGTCTTAATGATCTCTGTGATTTTTTTGAAATTAAAACGTCCCTCATTTGGTAACATGTATGTTCACCGTGGGATAATTAATTTAACATGCATTGTAGTTGCAGTAGATTCGCGGTGTGTGTGTGGCTGTGTGTGGGTGTGTGCGTCTGGGGGTGGCGGGTGGCTCGCAGTACACTACGAGTTGTGAGCCACCATGTGGGTTGGCTGTTTTGTTAGGTAGGCCAGTGCCACATCAGAGTCATGAACTCATTATTTAAAACATTACACAACCCTGTCATACATAAATGTTTTGGCCACATGCAGTCAATAGTTGTCCTACACGACATTCGATACTCGCGTGTGACGCTTTCTGTGGGCCCGTGAGGTCGTCGTCCATCACTTTGACGAACAGCCGGCAGTGAGGTTAATTTGAACAGCAAGGTGGAATCTTTTTTGTTTGTGTTATGGTGGTATATAGTATGCGTCGAAGATGTGGGAGGGGACTAGCATATATACTATACGTACGCGTCCATGAATAAGTACACCTCACTCAGTGTCGTGACTTTTTGGTTTCTGAGGCACGTGCCACATCAAAATTATGAAATTGGTTATTCACACATCACACAACACCTTTTTGGGCCACATGCGTATCCTAGCTAGGACACTCACGCGTGAAGCTTCCATCTATGGGCCCATGAGGCCATCGTCGATGCATGTGGCCCATCACTTTGACCTACATAGGGAGAGGTTAATTAATTTCACCATCGATGAGGATTCTTTTGGGTTACATATATTACGGCAGGAGCATATAGTATGCGGTGAAGAGGGGGGAGGGGACCATCATATGTAGTACGCTTGATATGAACCTCGCTCTATGTGGGTGCATGGTTTACAGTTTTTGAGGCATGTGGCACATCAAAGTTGTGCATTTTGGGTATTCAACATATATATGTTTGGCCCACATGCAAAGCGGTGGTGGTTGTCCTCTCACACCCACTTAAGTGGTTATCAGTGATATTGAGGCTTTCCATTTGTGGGCCCGCTTGGTCTGTCACTACTTTTTGCTTGACAACAAGAGATGTTAATTTTACTTAGGAGGGGATTATTATTTTTGCTCTGTGATGACATGCATGATACAGCTTCAGCACACACGCATGCATGTGTACGCATGAATCCCTCCCATCGAGTCTAAGAGGCTAGTACAATGACACATCATGAACCGACCTTGCTCTGTGTGGGGAGATAGTGTATGATTTTTGACACACGTGACACATCAATGTTGTGTATTCGAACATGCATGCACGCATCACCTCCATACATATGCATGTAGTGGTTGCCTTTGAACGGTACACTCCCTCGCGTGGTTATCGGCGACAAGCCTATATATTTGTGGGCCCGTGTGGGCATCCATGATCACCTGACCAACAACAAGACAGGTTACCATGGCGGATTCTTCATTTGGTTCATGTCATCGTAGTATAGGTCATGGTGAGATTCATACATAATTAAGTTTGAGCACATATACTATGCACGCATGCATGCATGCATGAATCCATGTCGTTGGCTTGAAGTGTGGTGTAACATACATATGCATCGTCAACCTAACCCTCACTCAGTCTGGGGATTTCTAGTTCGAAATCACGATGCCACATCAAAGTTGTTCCATTGTTACTCAAAAACACACCTCTACATACATATGTTTGGGCCACACGCATGCAGTGGTTGTCTTTGGGGAATAGCTACTTGTGTGATTATTGGCGAGCTAGCCCATCTCCGGGGTCGCATGGACGGCCATCACTTTGACCAATAACAAGAGAGAGGTTGTACGACCAAGGTGGATTATTCTTGGTCCGTTTTACGATCCATGTTGGTGAGATATATGCCTCTCTGGCCCGCCGACTGAAAGTGTGTGTGGGGGGGTGCTACTTCGCACTTTGCTAGGTGAACCTCGGTTGGGGGGCATGCATTCATATCATAGGATTCCCTTCGTGGTGACACGAGGGGGGTGGAGGATGCTAGCTACTTCGCAATTTGCTAGGGGAACCTCGGTT